>NC_083506.1:3683863-3986893 GCF_032362555.1 Amyelois transitella | reverse complement strand
CAGCAGTTTAGGTCTGCATTAACAAGCAAATAAGACTTCCCTTTTCATCTTCGTTATGCAAGTGTATCACAGTAGCTAAAGTCAGTAGATCGTTCTTCTGAATCAAGTCCCTATTTTTGAATGTCGTCCTCCAAAACTTGTCGATTTCTTGTTATACTGAGACGATACTTAAACAGTAGTTAGTAACTTAAAGTAAATAGGCGTTATTTAGGAAAATTTGAGCATCTGGCTGAAATTACATTCACCGAGGTTGAAAACACTTTATATCGTTTCAACAATTGATTGACCGTATCAATTAACATCTGTGCAAACTTTTGGTTACAATAATTCGTAGCGAGCAAACAGCTACTCATTTATTTTACAAAGCCTTTTTATTTGCCCTTATTGAAATTATGTACATTGAAAAATGCTTAAGGATTTTATTACCATAATATAGGTGTTCCTGCCTGACTGTTCTATTGAAATTAAAATACTATAAAATATAAAATAAAAGGCTATCAACTTACGATTCTTCTTGTATGCTAGGCTAGCAAACACTGCATATCACTAAGTTATAATATTAAGCTATTAGGAATAGGGTTAGGTTCGAAACAAAAAAATCTTATTCCTAACTCACGACCGGGTGAGGATTTCGAGTTAGCCTAGTAATAATTCTAATTGTGACATTTAAGGCTGCCATAACCTGCTGGCTGGCTCTCTACCCCGGTAATTGTAAAGTCGTGATAAGTGTGTATGCTAATCTATCCCGCAATACATACTTATCTATTAAAAGTATGGTTTTCTTTTCGGCAGAAGGTGAAATTATCTTCTTTTTGCACAGATTGCCGTAGGGCGCAGCACCAGGGACCACACGATCGACGTGAATCTAAGCCTCGAAGGGCCGGCCGCTAAAGTATCCAGAAAACAAGCGACAATACGCCTTCGCAATAGCGGCGACTTTTTTATGTCCTCGGAAGGCAAGAGGCCCATATTTGTCGACGGTCGGCCAGTTCTTCAGGGAAACAAAGTGAAGCTTAATCATAACAGTGTCATTGAGGTTAGTTTAATATATATACAGATGTAGCTTTTGCCCGTGGCTCCAACCGTTTTCATCACTTTTTCCTTCGCAAATTCCACGAGAGATTACGTTTTTCCGGGATGAAAGACAAATGTCCTTCTTCTTAGTACATTGAGAAATTTCATGAATATTGATCAAGAATATAAGCGGTTCTTTAATCTTTTTAATATTAAAATGGAAAGTAATATACTTACTAGACGCGATGAAATTACCTAATATGAATTTGATGTAAGGATACCTCTTCCTTCATGTGTTAAATGTACAAAATATGTACCTAAATATATACTTAACTGTATAGAAGAACTGAACTAAATCACAGATTTTTATTTAATTTACTAGGTCAAAGAAAAAAAACATGACTACAACTTCTTATTACCAAGAAGTAATAAAAGTCAAGAGTTCACAGATTTTAATGACAAGAAATCTTTAAGATTATTTTTATTAAGATTGTAATAATTGTTTTTTTTTTAATTTAAACAGATCGCAGGACTTCGCTTCGTGTTCCTCATAAATCAAGATCTTATCAGCGCCATACGTCAAGAAGCCGTCAAAGTGAACATACCAGTTTAATTATTGGAATTGTAATAAACGCATATAATTAAATAAAATGCAGTTTTTATTTAGAACACATTTATTTGGTCAATCTTAAAACAATCTCCAAAACTTGTACATTCAAAAATTATAACTCGCACTTAGCGCTTCCCAAAGGACACAGTTAAGTTAAAAATTACATCTTGTTTGATATTACAACTATCACGAAACACGATCGCGTGCACACTGGCATAGGATATGCATTAATCGAAATGGCAAAGCAAATACCTTATATTACAGATTACTAACAATAAATTCCATATCCCTCAAAACATGCTGTTTTAAACCACAATAAATTATCTAATCAATTTTAAACAATGGCCAACGAAGTGCTTGAAACTTAAAATTCAACAGTCCACTCAAGAGTGCATAACAAAATATATATTAAAAATTAAATAAAGTTAAATAAATGATTATGAAACGTCAGTCACTTATTTATCCATCAGCTTAGTCTATTTTATAGATTTACCTTGTGGCATCCTATTATAAAGGTTAATTTCTCTAGTTGCAAAACACAACTTATCTAAGCAATATCCTTTTTGTACATTTGTTAAAGACTGTAATATTACCAAACTCCTTTCAAAATATACAATATAATTTATAAATAAAATCTTAATAAATAGCTTAACACGCATATAACATTAATTACTTATGTACTAGCCCCTACTGTTACAGTTATGAAGGCAACATTGCAAATCATGTGTAGGACATAAAAGCACATTATTTGGTATATTTTTTAACACCCTGTACACGATATAAAAATAGTGAATTATAATTACCTTTGTTTAGGCACAATCAGGCAAAAATATTAAAAATGGCGAATGCTTTGATGTGATAATGAGATCAATGTTACTTTACAAATGACCGAATCGTAAAAATATAGTTTTGATAACAGGCTGTATCCATTGAATGTGGATTAATATCACCCAGATTACAAAGGCACAATACTAGCAACAAATAAACCCTAAATAAGTTAACATGACGTAATATCTTTCTCGACTTCAAATTCGCCTGCATGGCTAACTTGTTATACAACTTGGTTTTATACATTTATAAAAATTAAATTTTTTATACTTTGGATATAAAAGAAACTACATTGTATAACAAATTTAGTCATACGGGCATCTTGGAGAAGGATATGATAAGTTTGACGTGTCTGCCTGTGTTATCGCAGTTGTTAAAACAGAACCACAAAATTCCCACATAAATACATAACATCCCCAGAACCTCGGGCGGACAAATATTATTGATAATTCCAGTAGGTACAGTCAATAGCATATCAAGTAATATTGACGTGTTAATAAAGGTGACTTTGCAATGAATCTAGGTAGGTTGATTTGTTATTGATTGTACAAATATTTTGAGTAAATAAAAACAAATATTCGTACCAACGAAACATTTACGTTTAACTTACATTGTTTTCTGGCTGGTTGCTTCCCTGGTTTTAAATTTTAATATATAATCATCTCTCGATGGAAAGCCCTCTCTGTTGCTAGAAAATACCGCATATTGGTGTGCGGTATTTTCTAGCAACAAGTGCCGTTGTTCAATAGTTAGCAGTTTTAGTCAGACGCGGTAAAAGAAGGAAACATCTAAAAAGCATCTGCTATAAAAAAAAACATCCACAGGTATAAAGTAGGTAATGTTGTCTGCCACGCCACTTACAAATGTGGTATTGGTGTTATCAGGAAAATGTTAAATAATCCATTTTTGAGTATTGTTTTGGATATTTCGTTCTATAATTTTATTACCCACATAGTTGCTACGTTATAAACTTCACCATTTCTTTGCAACAAATAAGTGAACAAGCATTCAAATTATTATCATCGAATATACTGTAATAGACATAGAAATCGGAATAATAAAAAGAAGTAGTTTTCTATTTTCCGGATTTCTTTAGCTATATACGAAGTTTGAACAATAAGTGGAGCCTTACTGTGCAGGCTTTGTACTTCAGAGCAAAGAATAGTACAAACATATCTCACTGTTATTTACCTATTTATTATAATTCCGTGCTTAGAATTTACGTGAGCAATCATTGGTTGCCTCTAAAAAAGGCATGGTAAAAATAACAATTATTTACATTTAACATCGAAAATTATATATACAAAGCACATGCCAACATAAAACTTATTTAAATAATCATAATTATTTACATTAAATAAATTCACGAAACTGATTCTTTAAAAGAACCCTAAACCAAAATAGTATTTGAAACTTACACATCCTATAAACAGTAAACATAATCTTAAAATTATATACCTTTGATAAACCAACAAAATCATCTAACATTAAAATATCAACATCATTAACATTACAGTTCAATAATACTCTTTATGGCTATCCAAGTGCAAAAGGTGCCGTTAATGATAGTAAAAACAAAAAGAAATAACTTCTAAAAATGGAATGACAGTAAAGACTTATACAATTAAATTGTAGAATTTGAAAATATAACGAAATATAAATCAGATCAAATTTCACTGTCAAACATATTTCCAGTAATATATGTATATATATAACAAATATGTAAACAAACCCTCAATAGTAACATGGTATTAATTTTCTAACTTAGTTTTGTCTTTGTTTATCAATATCACACTTAGTAAACAATTTGGCTTTATTATATAATTTAAACTACATAGTGAACTAACACGGGTAACTACTTAAATAAAATGGAATCGAAGGAATGTATAACGAGACCATCATATGGTGGGATCCATTTAAGTTAAATTTGAGGCCAATATGGCTGATATGGTACTTAGCATGATTCATTTCACCTGACCAAGCATCCAGCTTGAAGTAATCCAAACAATCTACCTTTAATACGTATGTTTTAATCTTATGGTGCATTTTAAATGCCCAATGGAGGAACTATGCATATTTGGTTGAGATATAACAAATTTCGCATTTCCTATGGATTTATACTTCCGAAACTTTTCAGCTAGTACGTACGTATTTTTCCTATGGTTAAAAATAGCTTTCTTTTTATTTTTAATTACCATTTTATCTATAAAATGGTTTTTCTCTAGGAAAACCCATGGTTGCCATTTTCTACCCGTCAAATCGGGATTGAACGGTTTTATATTGGGCGTACTCGCATAATGCGAGCCATTTTCATTTTTTTTAATAACAACTTTTGGAATAGATTTCTTCGATTTTTTACTTTTTTCCTTATGCATTTTAAACTGAATTTCATCTATACTCTTTAGTACATCCTCGAACTTTGGTCTAGGCTTCTTTGGGATATCTGACTTTGACTTAGTATAACATTTATTTGGCTTTGGTTCTTCTTTCAATAACTTAAGTTGTTTTAGTCTAAGTAAACTATGTTGAGGTAAAGGCAGCCGAATTTTGAGATCACCTAATGTTTCTTCTAAAGGGGGTATATATTTTTGAGCAGCTTTTGTAATCAAGGGCCTGTTTGGTTTGAAGTTTTGACTACTGGAGTAATCGTTCAATTCAGTAAATTTACAGCTAATGCTTTTGGTCTCTTGGTCAAGCTCCTTTATTTGAGATGTTCGAGATCCTTTATAATTTGTAATTTTTAACAATATACCCGAATTTCTTTCCTCTGACGTCGTAGAAGACACTTCCGGTGATGTAGAACTAGTATATGTTGTAAATTCATCTTTTTGATTATATGAGAAGACATTATCTATACTTGATTCACAAGAATGAACTGTGTCATCTTGAGTTTTTTCAAACGTAAATTTATTTTCATTAATGTGAAGAAGTGTATTATTTTCATTTTTATCGCGTGTATCATATAAAGACCGGGGGTTTTCAGCTAGCATAACATTTTTTGAATCAAAATTATCGACCTGTTGTAATTTTTTCCCCAAATTACTATCCAATGGGCTGTGTGAATTAGTTTGTTGTGGTATATTTTCAAGACTATCAATACTATTAGGTTCTGAGAGGACTTTTTCTAACGAATCTTTATTATAATATTGGATGCATTCTTCAGATTCTTGAGATTCTCTGTTAATGATCTTATTGACATTCATTTGTGGTGTTCTGTAAAGTGTTTCGAGAAACATAACGTCATCATTGCACATTTTATCTCCATATATGTGTTTAACTTTATTCGCGTGCTCGCAATTCAAGAAAATTTCTGATTCTTCGTTTTCCGATGAGTTAATTCTTTCTGGGGATGATGTTGCACTAATTGTTATATCTTCTGCTATATCCTCACTAACCACTGTCTCTATGCATCCAACATCGTTTACCCAAGTGTCTTCAGCATCAACTTCCTCAGTTTCAGAATATTCATGGTTAAAATTTTCTGGCAATTCCAGAGTATGTGAATTTAGAACGTCAGCACATTCATTAGCAGAATCCTGCATTGTTGATAAACAGCCTTCGGATATTTCGGTAAAACAAATTTCATCCTGTTCTTCGTTTTCTTCTTCAGTAATGATACAATTATTGTCAATAAGTATACAAAAAGAAACATTTTGTTCATTATGAATAGAAGGTATTGACTTTCGTCTGTTATTTGGCTCGAATAATATATCAGATTGTAACAAATTGCAAACGTTATTCTTTGCTCGTTTGGGTCTCCAACCTGAATAGAAAGCGTCACTGCTATCATTAAACGAATCTAAAGCAGAATCTGATAATGATCTTTTTAGAGATGGACGATTTTTATCCTGATTTTGCAACACATCTTCATCGATAGAATTTTGAAATGTTTCTATATTCAAAGAATATACAGTATTAACATCATTACTAGTTACAATTACATCATCGATCACTGTCTCTTCAATAGATTCAATATCTTTTTGGTTTTCAGTATTTGTTCCGTCGCCATTATCGATATTACTACTATTATTTTCAGACTTTTTCACAGTAGTAACATTAGAAATAATCCCATTGTTATGTGAGGTCAACCAAGAATGTGGCGAAATTCCATCATTTTCTGGACTTATATGAGATGGCAATGCAAGTAAAGAAGAGACGGAGATTTTATTTTCCGGTAATGGCAAAGACGAAAGCAGAGAATTTTCGGTTTTTTCAAAATTTTCACTAGAACTTAATGACGTAAAGGCGGGGGAAATTTTCGCATTTGGACTTTTATAAAAGGAAGGCAAGGAAGACGGAGGAGAAATTTCGTTATTTTCAAAATTTTCCAGAGATACTTTTGGATTTGCATTTTCAGTAGAGGACAATTGCAAGGAAGAAGAGACATAAAATCCGGTATTTTCATGACTTTCAGAAGAAATTTTCCTATTTGGACTTTTAGGAGATGATAATGGCGAAGATTGACAAATTTCGGTAGATTCACAACTTTCATAAGAATTTTTCGCAATTGGATTTTCGGCAGAGGATAATGCTAAAGAAAAAGAAATTTCAGGATTTTGAGAAATTTCTGAAGATGATAGTTGCACCGATGGGATCGTTAATTTGGCATTTGCAAGACTTTTAGGAGAGGGCAATGTCATGGAAGAAGAAAGAAAATTTTCGGGATTACCAGGATTAGGCAATGGCAACGACGGGGGTAAAGTATTTGTTAAACTTTTAGGACTTTTAGGCGAAGGCAATGTCAAAGAAGAATGGAGATAAGTTACGGAATTTTCTAAACTTTTCGATGTGGGGAACGGTAGATGTGATTCATAGTTTTGACTTTCATGAGATGGCAGCGGTAACGAAGAAATTTTGAGATATTTCGGATGTTCTGAAGAAGATAAAGATCGTGAAGAAGATGTATTTTTATTTACAGTTATGCATTCAGTTGAGTGCTCATCTGAGGAATCTTTTGTTTTATGATTTTTTTCACTTGTTTCAGGATATATGTGAACCTCAGCTGCCGAAATAGCTTCTACTTCAGTACCGTTATCGGCTGGGGTAATGGAAATTTCTGTCTTAGTACAATTTTTTGACGCATTTTTGTCCTGTACAGTGATAGTCTCGTTGACAGAAACTTCTAGACTTTTGCAAACAAAGTTTCGTGATGTTATTTCAATATTCGCAGAAGCATCTTCTTCATCAATATTTGAATTAATTGGTTCGGCGTGTTCAATACTAGCACTGTGATTTTCCGCTGTAAGTTGCTTAGTTTCAAGATTTTTGACACCTGTAGACTTGAGCTCAATAACTTTACTTTCTTGTTCATTGATACAACTTTTCACAATTTGGGGTTTTATAGGACCTTCAATAAACGAAACTAATTTTCTGAAAAATGGCGAGAATAGTTCTTTTTTTAAGCGACAAGTTCTGGGACCATATCTAAGAGAATCTGCTTTTTCAAAATTGGATGTTACTGTGTCTATTTCCATATGTTCACTTTTATTACCTAATGACCTATGTTTATTTATAATTACATGAGTTAAGTTTTCTTTTAAAGTAGTTTCATTATGATTCTCTTCAATTGAAACATTAGTTATATTATTTTTGGTCAAACAATTGTTGCCTTCATTTTTGTTTAGGTCGCCTACGTCAAAGTTACAAATATTAAAATCAGCACGTGAAGATGTGTTAGAAATTTTATTTAAAGAATTATTATTAGATTTTTGGGATGTTTTGAACAAAAGTGCCTCTTGGTTAGAATCAACAGCATTTAATAAAGGATTAGCATCTTCATTGAAATGTTCTAATGACGATTCAAATTCATAAGTTCCTTCTGCGGAAATGAATGGAGAGTTAATGCAATTTTGTGAGGTTTCTAACATAGTTTCCACAGTCATTGTTTTTGATTCAGGAAATTTGTGATTTTTGCAAAAGAAACCAGATTCTTTATTCACTTTTATAAAATCATTTAAAATCTCATTATCATGATTAACCAAAGGTTTATTTTCAGTACCAATTGTGTTTGATGTTACATCATAACTGTTTTCAGAATAATTCTGAAAATCATTCAATGCTTTTCCATTTTCTCCTGGACCATTTAAAATCTCGGAACATTTGTTCGAAATTTTTTCACAAATTTTATTTTCTGATTCTAACACTTCATTTGTTTTCGTGGTCACACATAATTCTTTTGCAGTATTTATTTTTGATTTAAGAGCTGTGTCTATATTATCCATAATATTTCCTTCAGAGAATAATTCATCTTCAGTTTTTTCAACCTGTTGATTTAGTTTTACAGCAGAAGTTGATGGCATATCATTTTCCAACGTTAAATAAGGTAAATTCATATTATCTTTTTCCTGGGGTTCTATCAAGGAATCATTCTCTTGTATTTCATGAACATTCAGAGTTTTATCAGTAAACAAGGCAATCGAAGATAAATTCGGTGTTTCTATTTCAATGCCAATTCCTTTGTCTTTTATTAAAGAATATTTTAATTCTTGATTCGATTGTAATTCATGGTTTACGTTTCTGTCAAATTCATACCCCTTATCGAGAGAACTTTCTATTTTTGATTTACTAAACTGTGGGCTACCTTCAGTTTTGGATGTAATGCTAATTCTAAGGTCTGAATTACTATTGTCGAGCCGAACTTCGTTTTTGTCCGTTATCATTGTGTCTGTTTCATTAGATACGATTGTTTGTAATGATTTCGTGCTTAATTCATGTTTTTTATCTTCATCTTGTTCAGTATGTACTGAAATACTTTGTGAAATTTGAGATTGTTTTGTAGGATCAGATTTTTTTGAAATATCTTCCAATCTCTGTTCTTCAATATAGTTATTTATTGGATTTGATACAATTTCATCATTGTAACTTTTGTTTAAACTGAAATCTATGGCAATATCTACTTGAGAACAAACTTTATCATTATTTACTTTGTTTAAAAGTTTATCTTTGGAATCCGTTTTATCAATACTTTCTTTTATCGCGTCTTTGTTGTCACATAAATATGAGGTCTCCATATTTAGTATTTCTTTATTTTCATATATTTTAGGATTATCAGGATTTTTTATGATCACACTATCAGTTCTTATATTTTGAGTTGCAGAAGAAAATGATATTGTTTCTTTATCCAATGATTCAGACCCGCCTTTCTTAATTTTTCTATATTTACTTAATTTTGGAAATTCTCTTTCAGAATCTATCACTGATGGTAGTTCAAGATTTGATTTCTGGCAAACTTTACTATTATTGTCTGTTAAATTTACATTAGCAATATTTTCCAGACTTAATGATGGCAATTCTTTTATAGTTGTTATAACAGATTCTCCTTTATTTGCATTAATAAATTGTTGATTAACTTCTGGGAAATTTAATTCAATATCATTATCTAGTCGTGGCAATGAAGCCAAGCAGACACCAGAATTACTTTCTAAATCTTGAAGACTGTAATTGGATCTCATTGTCTCATCGCTATTAAATTGAGTATTAATCATTTTGCAGCTCCTATTATTAGAATTTTCATTTGGAGACTTATTTTGGTCTTGATCTTTCAGCACATCATAGTTTAATTTTTCATCTCCATGCATTAAAGGTTTAGTGATAATAAGTGGATTCGAAACTTTTTCTATGACTCTTTCACCTAAAACATTTTGGATTGGTGTAGCAGCTTCGACATTCATCATCTTAGGGCTGCAGGGTTTTATTTCAAAATTACATCCCACCTCTTTATGAATAACAGATTGACTTATCTTAGCTTCAACATCTAATGGTGATATAGGGCGAGGTAGCATTTCTAATGAATGATGCGATCCTGAGTTTTTCATTGACATCTGATAAGTTGAACTCTCTTTAGTACATTGTTTGCTCTTAAAATTGTTAGTTCTTGATGATTCAATCACCTCTTCAAACTGGTTAAGCAATTCAATGCTATTGTAGCCCTTTATATTTTCTGGCAATTTAGACACCTTCTGTATGTGTTCATATTTACCAAGTTCTTCACTTGGTACATTCACTAAACCAAGAACATAGAGCTGATCTTGATTTTTAATAGTTTCATACTGATGTGAAGATTTATTACCATCATTTGGAAAATGATTTACAACTTCTTTGTTTAAATTTTCGGAATTTTCATCATCAACTTCATTCCACATTTGTAAAAACTGTCTTACATCTATATCTTTCTTTTCTTTGGAATTTTCATTACAAGTCTGATTATGCTTCACCATTATTTGTGCTGGTCTTACAGGAGGCACAAATCTAGGGTCATATCTCCTGTAAAATTCATTTGCAGTTCTGCTGTTAACAGGGTATTCCATACTTCTTATACTGGCAGTAGGGGATTGGCTTACATATCCATAATCTTCTTGAGAGTTTCCCTGAATTTGTGTATTGTCCAAACTTAGATTTGTGTCTGAGGGAGACATTGTCAGTCCATTTGGCGAAAATTGAGAGGAGATCCTAGAGTGTGGTAACATAGGTGGATCCATATGTCTAAAATGGTGCAAGTACTCATAATTTTTTAATGTTGAATTCTCTTTTGTGTAATAGGGATGAGGAGGAAACCTATGCATATTCATTGTATAGTTAGGCATTACTTGATTTTTAACATGGTGTGGTGGTCTTTGCATTTCATTGAAATAGTAATTTTCAGGAACAGGAAAAGCTTTAGATCTTGCATTTTCGTAGTCTGAATACATTTTGTTGGTATCATAAGGTGGTTTGTTTGGAGTTACCGATTTGTTGAGTTGAACAGAGCCTTCAGGCGGACAGGGAAATTTATTTTGAATACTATTTCCAACAACAGATCCATATGCAGGATGTACCATTTGATTATGAAATGATAAGTGATGATTAGTTTGTTGTGTAGGTCTGTGGTATCCATCAATTACATGATCAGGAATTCTACTATCCAAGTATTTAAGTGGAACTTGCTGATATGCATAAGGTTGGTGTAAAGGTTTCTGTATGTCATATTTATGTGGTGTGAATGATGAAGATGGATGAAATGGATTTGGATAGTTACCAATAAACTCATACCTTGTTTGTGGATATCTATCCTTTACAGTGTATGGTTTGAAGCGAACATCATGGCAATATGGATCAGGATATCCATGACTTAAATCTTCATGTGTAGATCTGTGGGGTCTCATCATTGGCATTGGTCTAGGACCAGCACAGTTAGTGAAATCAGGATATTGGTAATGTTCAGGACCGCCATAGGGTCTTGATGACCTACCGTGAGATGGCCATCCTTGAGGAGCACTATGAGTAAGCACTGGATTCACATTTGATGCACTAAGTTCAGAATTTCTTACACTTTTTTGTTCATTAGTTGTAGGATTTCCCGAATAAGGCACTTCACAATATTTGGTCTCAATAGGAATGTTTGGTTTGGTATTTTTAGATAAAGTAATATTTTTATCCATAGAGGAATTGTATTCATCAATTCCTTTTAATGAGTTGTATGAAGGAGGCACCATTATACGCTGCATGTTTTCCTGGAATGTTTGTCTGGGTGATATATTTCTTATTGGTGTGTGATAGTTGGGCATTTTGTGGGGATACTCAGGAGGGTGTCGGTACACATTGTCCGCATACCATGTTTCAAAGGCACTTTTTTTTAACGTGTCATTGGAAACTGGCTGCGGCAGTACACGATCGGGGCCTATGACGGCGCAAGGTCGTGCAGTTGGCGCGTCCTCTTTACCCAATGAAACCGAGTTGACATCTTGGTAAGACTTATTTCTGTTGTATGGGAGTGTAACACCACTTGTCGCGTACTTACTGCCATCGTTGTTCCGTTCACCAAGAGTGGCCTCGGTTTGTAAGTCTTTAACATCCATGGCCGCAGCTAAATTCACAACTATCTCCACTTATTGTCATCATTTTTCCCATTAGCTTGAAAGTTTGCCGTTATAACTCGGTGTCCAGGCAAAGTACCAAATAATTTTCATCACTGTAACATAAACAAAATATCAGTGAGCACTGACAACTGTCAAAACGCAGTGCCACATAAACCACCTTGCTGATAATCTATTTAACACGTTAATTACACTAAAAGCAATTTAATCAAACATATAGGTACCTTTAAATTTAGAGTATATATCGAAATATCAATAATATTTCCTTGGAGACACCGATTTATTACGTTCCAACAGAAGAGCGTCACCCATCATTGAAGAACAATGTTATGTTGCCAGTGAAAAGAAAATAAAAACAAACAAAATATCTACCAATATATGTACCATTTTTCTGCCATTGACCAACATAGCCATATACCATCTCAAAAATGGGTTTTAATAGGGATTTAGCCTGGGTTTTAAAATAATATAAATTAGTCCATAACAAGAAATAATACATATAAGTAAAAACATTTTACTTATGTTCTATATACCTAATTAATTTTTTTTAAGACCAGATTTTGAGATTTTAAATTGTCATAGTGAAAGCAGACTGTGAGTGACTAAGTAGGAACCTATACAAGGAGAGTGTGGAAGGAAAGGTCTTGATCAAATTAAGACGTCCTGGCAAAGGGTCAGGTCAAGAGAACCCAAAACGGCCGAGCTTGCATAAATAGAGTTTTGAATGTGGACAAAGCGAAAGAAGTATGCAGAGATCGTGGCAAGTAGAAAGATGTAGCCTTTCCCTACCCCTCCGGGGGAAAAAATGTGAATTAATGTATGTATGCATGTAGTTTTAACAAGGCAACTTATTTCGTGTACACGATCAGTTAATCGTTCATAACTCGTTAGTCTTTAAAATTAGTAGTAAGTAAAATAGAAACGAGTCTATTTTTCGAATAAGTACCACCCCTTTCGCACCGCACGTCTTACGAGTACGCTGGTAGACGTGGCCTTCACTATATTGTAATTAAGTGCGTCTACTAAATTTTCGTTAAATGAAGTTTATAGAAAATCACTTATGAACTTTAGTACTTAATTACCTAAAGAACGCGAAAACGATCGAAGACTTAAATTTTAGTCAAAATTAAGTTATTTACTTCGCCAATAAGTATAAACTTAAAGACGTACAAACTCAGTATTAAATATAAGCTTCTGACGACACGTAACAGAAAAAATAACAAAAATGTGAGCTCTTCTTGTGTATTGATCGTTAGTGACTGTAAAATTCAATGACGGGAAAAGCAAACTTGGCATTCCTAAATTGCAGACCATCGTTTATATCATAAACCATGTATTTTACAGAAAACGTAAGACAAATTTTAGTTGTACCATATTAACAATAATTCTACAACGGCAACCCTTCAAATATTATGTCAGTCAAATGTCAAACTAGTTGTCACAGGTCATATATCAAATGTCAAACTCGTGTCAAACTAGTTGATTGCTTGCATCGCTAGATCTACCTTGGACGAAGACTTAAATGGACAGTCGCGACGTTGCCGTTCTTGAGTCGGATCGGTGTATAATGATTTCACTTAGAATCTTTTTCTAAGTCATACGGTTTATCTATCAGTGACATGATATATCAAGTGAGGCAACATTGCATTTCCTTGTCATTTAGTGACCGACTGTCGTATGTGAGTAAGAAGAGTAAGGTCTACTGGAAGAGATTTCTTTTGAAATAAGTAGCACCTTTGTACTATAATAACTGTATTGAATGCTCCTGTTTATAATTTCGTGTACATTATATAACTAAAATAAATAAATAAGAAGTGTAAGCTTAACGCAGTGGATCTTATTTGAATTTTACAGTAAGTTGTTGACTGAAAACTAGTTTGCTTAAGCCATGCATCTGAACGTGTCCTTGTAGTCTTTTCGAGACTGTTGGCTACTACCGACTTCGTCCGACCTGACTGACAGATTGGATTGAATGTGTAATTCAAAAGCGCAGTGCAGTAAATTACAACACATGTTCAGTTCAGTTTGTCCGAGTCCGTCAGACCTAGGTCGGACGTAATCGGCGGCACGCTGCACGGGCCCTAAGATTATATATACACAGCTACGACAGACTTAACATTGGCGCGCTGGCTTCGTCCACATCAGATTACTAATTGGTATAAAGCTCTATGGGTAGAGATCAATAATTGTGGCTGCGACTAAAGTGAACTTCAGTGTCAGATCAGGTCGGATAAATAATAGAACTGTCATCGGCATTCGGCATAATATATCGCCGATTTAGTTTATTTGCAATTTTTTTATTTGACTACAATTTAATTTAATTAATATGAAGTATATATCTGTTAGTTTGATAGTAACTTTAATTTTTAGTTTCTATGTCATAAATACTATTTGGACACTGGCTGAGATATTCATACCGCCAAAATGCAGTCGTGGCGAAAGATGTTTAGAATCATATCTATCTTCGAATCCAGTACAACATCTTATTTTATACACCTCGATGAAGGAATACCCATCACTTGATGGGACATCCCTGGAATCTGTCACAAAAGTTCATACGACCATGAATTTTGATTATCGGAGTTCAGCTACTTTGTGAGTCAATAAAGTTTGATATCTTATTATTTCTTAATCAAAGTTCGATCAAATGTGACGATTTTGTATGTCGCATTGCAGTTTTCTTATTTTATAATGTTAGAATTTAATGTGCCTAAGCATAATTTATGATTGGTTTGGATTACTTTGTTACAGTGAAATAAATTTAAAGGTCCCTCGAAAAACTCGCAATAATGGAACACTATTTATGCATGCGGTGTTGTTAGAAGACAGCCGGCTTTATAGAGATTTTGATGAAATACGCAGAGTTGAAGCTGTGCATACCCTTCCTTTGGTAACACATATTGAGCCTCAAGCTGAAACATTCAAATTGCTACAGCAAAAAGTTTGTATTTCATGTGTAAATAGTGATTTTTCTTTGGTTTTGTTTTGATTTCATGTTCTTGATTAAGTATATATCTTTTCACAAAAAAAAATCATTTTTAGGTGGCTGACACAAAGACCAAAGATGTTAAAGTTCGTCCGTTTGCACACATAACAACAATAGTACCTTTGGCAATACTGACAGACAAATTAGACCTTCCTGCTAATAAAATTCCTGGCGAGTTGTACCACTATATGAGGTAAAAAAAAAATGACTAAGAATAATCAAAAATATGTTATACATTTAACAGACCTAATTGAAATATTATAATGTTGCCATTCATCAAGCTGATTACAACACACAAGTATTTCTTATGTTCAAATTTATCAATTTTTTTCCAGAATAAGAGGTGGCAAGTTCCTGCCAATAATTCAGCACAATGTGTTAAAGTCTCGAATTTCGAATCTCCAGTTGCTCAACATTAGTACCACAGATGTGAACATGACTGTTAGTGTGGCACCTACTTCCTATGGGTCCCTTCGCCTGGCGCTTCACGTAAGACTCGCATTGGAGCAACTGAATGTGCTAGGGTTTAGTGCCAAGGACATTGATGATGTAAAAGGAATATTTGCTGATACAAATCTGTACTTGCTGTCGGCTACAGTGTTGATAGCTAGTTGTCATGTAAGTTGCTATACTACATTATTGCAATAGTTATGATCATGCACTATTTGGAGAGAACTGGAAAGAACAAGTAAAAGTATAGATAACAAATATACATACATAGGATCACGTCAATATCCCTTACGGGGTATACAAAGCCATATTCAGCTGTAAAACTTATTTTTTTTAAATTGGTTTGGGACATTTCAAACATCACTAATAATTGTCATATCTTTTGGTTTCACAACATTGGTTGATGTAGTAGAGGACGTCCTAGGCTCTGTAGGCTCTGTACGCGTAAAACGAAAGATTCCGTTAATTTCCGTTCCCTTGAAATTTCTGGAAATCCTCTGTTAGTGCATCCAAATTCCTAGACCAAGTGGTTTGGGCTGTGCTTAGTCTGTCAGTCAGGCATTCAGTAACGGAAAAGTTATAAACCTATACATATGTAGTAAGAAGATTAATGCAGGATTTATTATTAAATGTTTTATTTCCAGTTGCTATTCGACTTCCTGGCGTTCAAAAACGACGTTTCGTTCTGGCGTCGCAAGCGTTCCCTGGCGGGTCTCTCGACTCGCACGGTGCTATGGCGTGCGTTCTCTCAGACCGTCATCTTCTTCTACTTGATGGATGAGCAGACATCCATGCTGGTCCTCGTGCCGGCTGGTATCAGTGCTGTCATTGAGGTAAATTTATTATAAGTTAAATTTCTGACACATTTATTTGTTTGAAGGAAAGCAAAACATTAGGTAAACTGTTGGGACAGTTTGTATATACATACATATATCAATCCTTTCTCTGAATGTAGTGTGCCGTGTGGTTCCCGGCACCAATAAAAAAAAAGTATAGTACCACTCCATCTCGTTCCCATGGATGTCGTAAAAGATGACTAAGGGATAGGCTTATAAACTTGGGATTCTTCTTTTAGGCGATGGGCTAGCAACCTGTCACTATTTGAATCTCAATTCTATCATTAAGCCAAGCAGCTGAACGTAGCCTATCAGTCTTTTCAAGACTGTTCGCTCTGTCTACCCCGTAAGGGATAAAGACGTGATCATGTGTGTGTGTGTGTTCTCTGAATGTGGCCTTTTAGACTCAAAGAAAACTGAAAAGCCACATCCAGCTGGATTGTATTTTCTACACAAATTTTTTTGTAAAATATGTAACGGTTTTCCAAGACCAATAAAAATGCGCTGTAATGGACTGTCTCATTCTATTTTATCACAGCATATACCATACTATTTTGAGATTTATTATGAATCGAAGATTACTTCATCATCTTTTGATCAGTTAAAAACTACATTCAAGTGATTACTAAGTGTCATCAAGCTGTTACTTCGCCTAGTGACGTTCAACTCAAACCGACAGCTATGGAAAGTGACGAAGGTGCTCCACCTGCGGATATCGTTCTCCGGGTGGAGGCCGCGCGTGTGGCGCGCCGCGGGCGACGCGGCGGAGCGCAGCACGGCGCGCGCCGACGCCGAGGCCATGAGGTACCTCTCCATGCTGCTGTATCCGCTCTGTGTGGCCGGCGCCGTGTATTCCCTTGTGTTCGAACCGCACAAGAGGTGAGTGTTGGTTATATAATGTACTTACAAATCTTAAACCTGAGATAGCTTTGTTTGCTAATTGAAAAGGGGGCGTGGCTAGATTTTTTAGCAAAAACAAAAAGATGTTTACAGAGATGAATGGATATTCTCCGCGTTAGCTTGAGGGGAAAAGAAAGATATTAATTTTTTTAAATGCACCAAATATAATAACAACAATAGGTTTAACGGAATGGCGGTTTTTCTGTTCATGTTTTGAGAAAAAATTATCAAATATGTTGTATTACATAATTTATTTATACATATTTTTTTCGTTCACAGTTGGTACTCCTGGGCTCTGCACAGCATAGTGAACGGAGTGTACGGATTCGGTTTCCTCTTCATGTTGCCGCAACTGTTCGTCAACTATCGCTTACGATCCGTCGCCGCGTTGCCGTGGCGGGCGTTCATGTACAAGGCGTTCAACACGTTCATTGACGATGTGTTCGCGTTCATCATCACTATGCCGACTGCTCATAGAGTGGCTTGCTTCAGGGACGACCTCGTGTTTCTGGTCTACTTGTATCAAAGATGGTGAGATACGTACAAATTTTTACTTCATAGCTTTGTAGATTCTAAATAGAGCGTGGTTCTCGGCAATTCAGAATACGACCGCTGGCATCTCTTTTCCATGGATGTCGTAAAAGGCATAGTAAGGGCGTAAGATTTCCTGCCAAGGTAGCGGAGATAAGTCGGGAGTTTTTTCGCTTAAAAATCTGACTTACACATTCCAGTATATTGGTCAAAAGGCGCCCTGGGCTCCATCATCACCATGCCAACTATTTACCAAGTGGCTCGCTTCAGATTAGATAAAAAATAAAATTGTATCTATTTCTTAGCATAGCTACTTCAAAAATTCCTTGTTTCTCATCCCAGTTTTTGAGCTGATATATTTCAAAGCTAAAACGCAACTTTTCAAAATTTAAATTGATTATTATTTATTCCATAAACGCCGTCCTTGATGCATATAGTTATGTTTTCACTCATTTTGTAAATTTCCATATGTTTTCAGGTTATATCCAGTGGATAAGTCCCGAACTGATTCTGCCACCAGTATGGACGAAAACCCTGAGGAACTTGAGCCGCTTAAAGAAAAAGAGGAATAAGTCTACTGCCTCATATGGTTTATTCTTAATATCATATGCCAATTACGTTATAGATTTAATTTTATGTTGATTTTGCTTCTAGTGACAATCGGTGTTGAGGTTGTATGGGATTATTTTAGATAACATTCCAAAATGCATTTCATTATGCTCGTGCAAATTTAAGCCCTCAATTTCCAGCGAGGCTTACATAATAACCTTTTGTCTAGCAATTAGAATTTCGGATGTAAAGTTCAAATTGGTAACAGTTGTTGTCGGAATTGGACAACCTAATAAGTGGTAACCAAAGCTTGGAAAGCAATATTGATATCAGGTCAGGTGTGTTAGTTTTTGTTTTGTTTATTTCACTTTCTAGTTCTAGCAAGGTGTTGTTACTTATTCGTTAAATCGCTAGTTCTGTAGAAGTAAGCTAGTGGTAGCTTGTAAAGTTATCAATTATCACAAACTATTGCCTGTGGTTCCACTCGCATAAACTTGTTGAAAATCTAATTTGATAATTGAATAGTTCTACATAAATTCAATTTCCATAATATTTAATTTATATTATCAAAAAGAGGAGTATATGATAAATCAGATTTTTTGTTGGTTTTATTTAGCTTGACATCGTCATCGTCGCACAAATTTAGTTAATATAACGATGCCGTACGGAAAATTAAAACACCAGTATTTCATTAGCTATCTTACTGTTTTCAAGGAGTTTGGGTAAAATTTCAACTTTTGGTCGTATGTTATTTAGATTTTCAAAACTTAAATAAAATACAAGTTGAACTTGGGGTTTGTTGTTGGGATTTAATTTGATTGTTTTACGCTCTAATAATAATGCCCAGTAGCGAATTAAAATGGTAATTACAAGGAAGATTAGTGTCTTCCCTGCATAATACAGGGTTACTTTTCTCTCTACTTCTTTGTTGTATGTTCCGTTCCTTATGCAAATACTGAAAATATATAATAATAAATAGGTAATTTATAACATTTTGAGGTAAATTATGGTTAGGATGCATAAATATTTCAAAAGATAGATTCATTAGATGTTTAAAAAAGGGTGACGCAACCAATTCTATGGCGGCGGCCAAAGAATAAAAGAGATCTTTGAAGCGGAATGACACGAATCACTTTAGGTCCTTTTTATAATATCAGTCTATGGACTGTATACTGTATAGTAATTGTTAATTAATTGTGTGTATATTTTGGTAGACGTAAAATTGTTTGTTATAATATTTGAAATATTTAAAAAATACATACTTACATATTATTTATTTTCTTTTCATATATTTAGGTTTTCCAAGCAGACTTAATTTACGACTGCCATGTAGATGTTCCCCAAGCGTATTTTGAAAGGTGAAAGGTAAAAGGAATAGCAATGCTAACTTTTAGAACTTATTATTTATATTTTTAAATTGCATCGAGGTATTTTTCTGGTCTTTAGGTGTATTTAGTGAAAATATATATTCTCATTCTGAAGAATAGTTAAATATTTGTATAATGATTGTAATTACTTACTATTTTATTAATTAATTGCAATATGTCAGGTTCTATTTGAGTTCTATTCATGACAAAATTTGATAAAATAAGGTATGTGCTTTTATTATAGATTTGCTTTTAGATTTAGAAACGAAAAATATGTACGTCGCTGAAAAGTGGTTTAAAAAGCTAAATACCGCCGTGATATTAAAATAACTCTAGAAACTAATTATTTAACATGCAACAAATAAAAATTTCGCCTGTTGACGCCATTTAGTACACAAAACGAAACTAGCGCCGCCTTGTGACTCGGATGTATAGTTATTTTAATATGATAGCGGCTTTTCAGTCTCTTGCTTCATTCAAACGTCTAGCTGTTTAATTGTGTAAAAAATAGCTATTTTTAACCGCTTTGCTGCAATATTTTCGTTAATGTTTTCAAATCATTATACATATTAGTTTTTTATCATCGATTAATTTCTAAGTTACGTACTAAAATGTCCTTCTTTAATAAATGCAATTCATAGAGGCTGTTTTTGGTGCTAATGTATATGCGCCAAACTTACTTTGATGATTCTGATTAAATATGTAGTAAAGAATATAAGTGAAATAGAGTTCTAAAATTATTTTCAATAAGATGTTAAAAATAATTGCTTCTTTCCACAGTTCAGGTTTTTTTTCGGCGTTGAGTTGATGGGGTTTTTTGGGTTGTGGTGTTTGATCCGTCCAAATCAAACTCTTTTTTTCTACTTCATCGCAGCTGAAATAATACTACTTACTGGCTGATTTTTTAATGTTAGTTTTTTGCAAGAGTTGCAATTTTTGTTCTAACCGTTCAATATTTATACCATTGTCTACATAGAAAGTGCTTAGGTAGATGTATCGAAGGTTTTCTATGTGACCTACTGTTCAGTAATGCAAATAGGTTAAAGAACAATGTTTGATCAGTTTGGATCTCTACATATTTGGGTTTTATTAACTAATAATATAATTATAAATTCGAAAGTGTTTTAAATGAATTATAACTTTAATTAAAAAATCATTGATATAAAAGTGTAATAAATATAATATGCGCTGTACTGAGACAACGACTGCATTTATTATATAAAGTATTTGATGTGTACACAATATTATATATTATTGTTTTCTGAGGTGAGCTAGTTCTAGTGCATTTATTGACATTTTAAGCAAAAGATATTTGTTATGAAAAAAAAGAGATTCTAATGAAAATTATTTGTCATGTTTGTTTTCTGATAATGTGATTGAACCAATATTTATGTTAATACATACAATAGCACATTACGATGTGATTAGCCCAATTTATCGCATATTTGTATATTTTCCTGCGTCATAACGCCCGCCTACATACGGATAATTACATTTTGAATAAAGAACACACTAAATTCTTATAACTTATGGACAAAATACATAGTCCTTGCGGATTTCTGAATAAAATTCCGTATATTCGTGGTAGACTTGAAGCTCTGAAAATGAATTATGCTGTGCCTTGTCACACATTATATAGAAGAACATCACAAATAAAAGACTTCAGTTTTTTATTTATATTTAATGTATAAAAATAAAATAGCTAGGATATTATGTTAAACTGACTATAGAAGAACGTAAATATAAAGCAATATAATGTACTATTTTAAACTGCGGTCGTTTTATTTTTAATCTTGATAAAAATTATATCTAAATCCTTACTTATGACCGAGCAAAAGGGCGAATGACTCGTGTAAAACGTTTTATTGTAATCTACAAAAAAAATTTCAAGTTTTCTGTCATAACAAACAAATAACAAAAAATAGTAATAATGAATCGGCTACTTTTTATTGATATTGAATGATCTACCTACTATAAAATGATGATGATGGAATGATGACTATGATAGTTTTACTCAGTTGTGAGGTATTTCCCTTGATAAGGTGTTAGCAACTGACAGATTAGTTTATTATCGGTCTGTAGTCACCTGCCAGTGCCATACTTCAATGCTATCAATATAAATACACTAGCCACCCGCCCCGGCTTCGGCACGGGTGCAAAGTATATTGGCCCTACACGCGCCGCGCCGCCGGCCGGCCGATGCCGCCGCACCCGCGATATCTTTACTTTTTAAATCATATATTCAAAAATATATATTTTATATTTAAAATTTTACTTTTTAACTTGCGCTAACTATTTTTTATTAAGTAACCATGTTAAAGTATTTACTTAATAAGGCCTCTATCAGTCACCATTTATGGTATGTAGCATGGCCCACACATGGAAACTTACGAACTTTTGTAGTTGTATTAGATGACGATTTTTTTAATGTAATTAATTACCTATTAAATTTGATTTGTAAGAATGCATACAATAATATTAATTTTACAGAATTCAGGTGGTTTAATAGCATGGCACGCGCCACGCCGCCGTTTTCTTACGCGCGAAATACTATCAATGTTTCTCTTTTATTATTACGTGAAACGGGACAGCATAGGAACTGCGTAGCGCATGTCATGCGACGGCTGCGGGAAGTCTTATTATCAACGGTTGTGTACATTTTAACATCCTTTAATCAAGGGATGTTTAATCTATACCAATATTATAAAGCTGAAGAGTTTGTTTGTTTGAACGCGCTAATCTCAGGAAATACTGGTCCGAATTGAAAAATTCTTTTTGCGTCGACTAAGACCATTTATCGAGGAAGGCTTTTGGCTATATAACATCACGCTGCAACTATAAGGAGCAAAAAAATAATGGAAAATGTTAAAAAAACGGCATTCTTGAGGGCTTCAATGATGGCCATAATAACTATTCTACGCGGACGAAGTCGCGGGCACAGCCAGTTTCATTATAATTGAAAGTAATAACCCTAAACCGACGAGTTTGCATGAATAATGAATGTGGATGAAGCGAAAGAAGTGTGCAGGGAAGTGAAAAGAGGTAGTGTCTGCCTTCCCTTGGAAAAAAGCGTGATTTTATAAAAGTACTAGAGAGCGCTCAAGTAAAACGAAAAATATATCGCGGGAATTTCATAAAATCCTTTCAAAATCATCTTAGCGGATGTCTCCTAGTTCCAATTTACCTTCCTGCCAAATATTTCATTTTTATCAGCGCAGCAGTTTCTGAGATTTCTTGATCAGTGAGTAAGTGAATGAGTGGTTTTCGCTTTTACATTAGGTACTACTTACTTATATAGATGTTTGCAGATTTCTGAATAAAATTCCGTATATTCGTGGTAGACTTGAAGCTCTGAAAATGAATTATGCTGTGCCTTGTCACCCATTATATAGAAGAACATCACAAATAAAAGACTTCAGTTTTTTATTTATATTTAATGTATAAAAATACAATAGCTAGGATATTATGTTAAACTGACTATAGAAGAAAGTAAATATAAAGCAATATAATGTACTTGATAAAAATTACATCTAAATCCTTACTTATGACTGAGCAAAAGGGCGAATGACTCGTGTAAAACGTTTTATTGTAATCTACTAAATTTTTTTTCAAGTTTTCTGTGATAACAAACAAATAACAAAAAAGAGTAATAATGAATCGGCTACTTTTTATTGATATTGAATGATCTACCTACTATAAAATGATGGAATGATGACTATGATAGTTTTACGTAGTTGTGAGGTATTTCCCTTGATAAGGTATTAGCAACTGACAGATTAGTTTATTATCGGTCTGTAGTCACCTGCCAGTGCCATACTTCAATGCTATAAATATAAATACACTAGCCACCCGCCCCGGCTTCGGCACGGGTGCAAAGTATATTGGCCCACCACGCGCCGCACCGGCGCCGGCCGGCCGGTGCCGCCGCACCCGCGATATCTTTACTTTTTAAATCATATCTTCAAAAATATATATTTTATATTGAAAACTTTACTTTTTAACTTGCGCTAACTATTCTTTATTAAGTAACCATGGTTTAGTACTTACTTAATAAGGCCTCTATCAGTCACCATTTATGGTATGTAGCTTCATGACACACTGTGTAAAAAACTGTTTGTTTTTAGAAAAATATCTTTTGCGCTGTTAGATAATGTGCGCTACATATTACTTCATTGGGATAGGGATTCTTGCTTGCTAGCAGTGTTGGAATTTGAGGTTTAGATAATGACATGTTGCTACACGCTACCTGAACATCAATTGCATCATTTAGCCCTCTGGACGAATGTGGCTTTCTTTTCGAGGCAATCTAAGGCAAAATAAGAGGTCCTGGCAGTAAAAAAATAGGTAGGTGTAAAAATAAAATAAGAATAAGATAAAATTTGGCATGACTGAAACACATGTATTAAGTTATAAAATACTCATTGACCTTGACATTTATATTCGCAAAGTTCGATAACTTGAGATAAGGACTCCATTCGCTCAAAAAGAACAGTATCTAAGTATATGATAATTCGAAGACTTCTATCTACATGTAATGTAACATAGAACTGTATAATTTTTTATGATAAGATTGTATGTAGACTGTCTCTCAACGTTAAATATGGTGTCAATATTTCATTTCGATAATTGAGTTTGAACTTTTACGTTTGAGATATCTAGAAAGCCCGATTTTTGAACAATGAAAAAAATAAATAATACAGAATTCCTCTAGTAAGTGTTTGCATACAAATAAAGGCTTTGACATAAACGTCATCGTTTGCGTCATAACTAGTACATATTAGTATTGTGGTGTAACGAAAATAAATAATTTGACAAATTATGTACTCTATCGACGAATAAGGTAAAACGTTGAATATGCTCAGTATGGAATGTACACTACAGATTTGTATAGTAAACAAACAAGACAAAAAGGTTTCAAGGCTTCATAAAAGTATCGTCTGGTTGGACTCGACTGACTACGGCGGTCAATCCACATCCGCGTCGTTCCTATCAGTCACACAACTCGCAGATTAATTCGTAAGCATTGAGTGTACACCGATCTTAGCTGCGGTGTGGACGTATGTTACTGTTATATTATTTCGCTCTTATGTTAGTGGTAAACGATGGATGTCTTCGACGTGTTTCTGCAAGCGGGCCTGATGACCACGGGTTTGGTCGTGTATTTAATATTTATTAGAAAACATACGCCGACAAGGAAGAATTATAGTGAACCAGGTGATTTGTTCTGTTTGGTGAAGTTTTGGGGAATATTTATCTTATCGATGTTTAAGTGTGATTATTATTATATTTTGTATAGGATGTAGTGTAGGATATTTATCGGTTTCAATATTTTTATCCAGAAATATTTTCATTTAATTTCTTGTTATTAGGTAAATGAAAGTAAAAAAAATATCTATCAAGTGAAGTTCTATCAAGAAGGATTTTTCTTTTTTACACCATTGAGTAGACAAGCAAGCATACGGCCTTAACTGGTTGCCACAGTAAGAGTAGATTAGATGTAAAATAATAAAAAAAAATTTAGAAAGAAGAATATAAAAACACTTGCAAATCGAATACTTTTCTTTGAATTTCAGAAATTTATAAAAGTTGCTGAAATTGGCGAATAATTTAGAAACATTTAACCTAATATTTAAGCAATTGTGCAATGCTTTTATGGTAACCATCGTAATTGACGAATGTAGAATAAGTGGGATTTGTTTAGTTTAAAACTTTCAGGTTTTTGTGGGGATACGCAGACACAAGGAAACAGGCTTCATATACGAATTTAGTGTTTTTTTTCCGTACTAGATAATTGATAATTGAGGATGTTATACATTGCACGATTTAGATCTAGGTACTTAGTTTATCTATGTAAGGTAGAAACATCGTATAGATCAGGTGATATACGTATATATATATATATATTTATATAATAATATATATATTTATATAGCGTGGAATGTTATCTTAATGTACATTTTATATATTGATGTGACTTTAGGGACCATAATAGCTTTATAATAGTCATGTATCGCATAACTACAATGTTTGGCCTTGAATCTCGCGTAGGCGCCAATTAAATATTATGCCACCTAAGCGTTAATATTGACTATGACTTCCATCGAGCTGGACTACTGATATATTCATGCAAATGAACCGCAATATTATTCATTGAAACAGAAAGAAATATTGGCAAAAATAAATTTAACTTATTATTTACATAGTTGTGAATCGAACTTTTAAAAACTACGATGAAACTTACGAACTTTTGTAGTTGTATTAGATGAGGATTTTTTAAATGTAATTAATTACCTATTAAATTTGATTTGTAAGAATGCATACAATTATATAAATTTTACAAAATTCAGGTGGTTTAATAGCATGGCACGCGCCACGCCACCGTTTTCTTACGCGCGAAATACTATCAATGTTTCTCTTTTTATTTTTACGTGAGACGCAGACAGCATAGGAACTGCGTAGCGCATGTCATGCGACGGCTGCTGGAAGTCTTATTATCAACGGTTGTGTACATTTTAACATCCTTAAATCAAGGGATGTTTAATCTATACCAATATTATAAAACTGAAGAGTTTGTTTGTTTGTTTGAACGCGCTAATCTCAGGAAATACTGGTCCGAATTGGAAAATTCTTTTTGCGTCGACTAGACCATTTATCGAGGAAGACTATATAACATCACGCTGCAACTATAAGGAGCAAAAAAATAATGGAAAATGTAAAAAAAACGGCATTCTTGAGGGCTTCAATGATGGCCATAATAACTATTCTACGCGGTCGAAGTCGCGGGCACAGCCAGTTCATTATAATTTAAAGTAATAACCCTAAACCGACGAGTTTGCATGAATAATGAATGTGGATGAAGCGAAAGAAGTGTGCAGGGAAGTGAAAAGAGGTAGTGTCTGCCTTCCCTTAGAAAAAAGCGTGATTTTATAAAAGTATTAGAGAGCGCTCAAGTAAAACGAAAAATATATCGCGGGAATTTCATAAAATCCATTCAAAATCATCTTAGCGGATGTCTAGTTAGCTAGGTAGTTCCAATTTACCTTCCTGCCAAATATTTCATTTTTATCAGCGCAGCAGTTTCTGAGATTTCTTGATCAGTGAGTAAGTGAATGAGTGGTTTTCGCTTTTACATTACTACTTACTTATATAGATGTTTTATGTACAAATTTAAACCAGGCTGGAATTACCCTTTAAAATGGCTCGTCGCGCGATACTACGCCGTGAAGACTTGGAAAGCGAGCTGCCCCAGCGTTCCCTTGGACGAGCTGCCTCGCTCGGACCTGAACGACGGTTGGGACTCCATCTCGATCACAGCGACCACCCCGGATGGGGCCGCAGTATTGCTGGGCGTGAGGAAAATATGCGGCAGGCAGCCGCTAGCGGAAGTAGTACTTTATGTCAAATTGACTGATGGGACCAGCTACGTGTTGTCTCGTGAGTAGTTTTTGTATCACTGTTGGTTAGATGTTACAATAGTTTATTGGATGGATTGTACCAAACATTAATTTGCTGAGGTCTCTTCATATTTTCATATTTATCATTGCCAAGGCTATTTTAATCTAGTAGCTATTGTTAAATTAAACTATTAAGTTTTATTACAGTGTAGATTATACTACAATTTGAAACAGTGAACACATACAAAGTTCTAGTATCTACTTAAGCGAATTAATTTATTGCAAATATATTCGTCATGTATTCTATTGTTATTCACATCTAGGTACATTAACCTCCTTTATATACGCCCTTACCACCATATGTAACTAGAAGTAATCATTTCGGAAAAAAAAATCCTTTAAATTTTAGTACGGGTAAGTCGTTGGTATCTTTCATATTTTTTGGTATATTTTGTGTGTATTGTTATTTATTTTGGGTGCTGTTCCTACTCTTCTGACGAAAATCATCCGAAATGCATATTTTCTAAGCAATATCCAAGCATTTCTCTAAGAGATATGTACTAGTAATTTGTTCTCTTATTTTGTGGTGATTTGTACTCTAGGTCATCCGGATACGGTGGTGGGAGTATGGGAGGACACACCGGAGTGCTGGAGCGCGGGGGGGCTGAAGATACAGGTGGTCGAGCCCCAGCTTTGCTCGAGGGTAATCTTTAATGGCATCATGACCAGATTGTCTGACGGGGTGAAACAACACGCCACCATGAATTTCATGTAAGATTTTTAATGATATTTCGTAACTATATGGTTTATTCCTTTTAGGGAACAAGAAAGTCATATTAGGGTTACCAACTGTTTCTAATTAAAACCAGTAAAGGAGCCTTTGTGGTATTTGACACGAATACATTATGTAACGGAAAAATTTGTTTCGGACACTTTTTATCTCTTAAATGATATAGAATTTTTTTTTATATATTGTTGTTCTCTTTAGTAAATCAAGTTTAATCCTAGTTGTTCTTATGGCTAAAGTGATTTGAACATAAGTGTAGAGTTTAGAGTTATATAAATACTATTGGCATTGTAAAACACATTAAATCCGTATTGCTTTCAGATGGAGATCGGGCTCAGATGTGTCTCGGTTCCCCGAAGACTGGAGCGACCAACTCGCCGCTCATACCCTGGCTCTGGAGCAGTGGCGAGATGACGAATGGCCAAACATCTTGTAAGTTGACGATATTACTCACTTGAGCTGTTTCTAAGCTAACTAGCGTCGATGGTCGAATCGGTAAGGTGCCCGATTAAAATGCGTGATGCTCATGGATGATCTGGTTCCTCTGCAAGGGTTGCGGAGACCGGATGGCGTCGCTGCATATAAAAATCTTACTCATTCAATTCAGGATCATGCTTAAAGGTGCAACCCGAGCTGCTCTTCAGAGATATAAGACTGTATCCGGGATTGACGCTAGGAGGAAAAAGAACTTGCTAAAGCTTACTATCTATCATTTGTAATTGTACCATCTTACTAGTATTTGCAAGGGCTATTCGATTTCGCGTAGGTATATTATATTTTTGATAAGGGTTTAAATTGACGACATGATAACGAAAGGCAACATGCAAACAACAATGACAAATCAACATTTTCTGATATGCTTTTCATGTTCCTTAAATAATTTGTAGGTATCAATCAAAACTAGGATTCTTTTTTTTTAAATTTAAGAACTAACTCTTGTCGGTGGAGTTAAAGTGGAGCGTCCTCAATCTCTTTTCTCTATAATTTAACTATGTAGTGAACTGAAAATGAAGATAATACCAACTATACGTGAATTAATTAGGTATTTCTTATTCTTGTCTCTGTAGTTGCCGGCACGAATAAAAGAAAACAAAAGTACCACTCTATGTCTTTTCGATGTATGTCGTAAAAGGCGACTAAGCGATGGGCTTGTAAACTCGGGATTCTTTTAGGCGATGGGCATGCAACCTGTCACTATTTAAATGTCAATTCTATCATTAAGCCGAGCAGTTTCACGTGGCCCATCAGCAAGGGATATAGACGTGATTATTTGTAGGTATGTGTTCCTTATTCTAATCGCGTAATGTTATTAATGAGAGTTATGAATATGGATGAATCGAAAGAAGTATGCAGGGGACGTAGGAAGTGGAAATATGTAATCTCTACCTCTGGGAAGGAAGCGTAATTTTATATAAGTACTAGCTGTCCCGGCAAACGTTGTTTTGCCATATAAATCACTTTAAAGTAATTTCTAGTTAAAAAAAATATGAAAAATAGATGTTAGCCGATTCTCAGACCTACTGAATATGCATGCAAAATTTGGTTAAAATCGGTAAAGCCGTTTCGGAGGAGTACAGAGACAAACATTGTGACACGAGAATTTTATATAAGATGTATTTCTCAAACTTACGGTAAGTCCTTTTCCGTGTTGGCTGCACGCCTTTGTAATAAACTGCCCCTTTTTATAAAATTGTCTCCTTCTTCTAATTCCTTTAAAAAATAAGCTTAATAAATTCTTTCCCGAGTCTTGAATTGGTTATGAAGTTAATTTAGAATATATACATGTTTATATATTTACTTTATTTACATATTTGTATTGTACGTATATATTTGTTAAGTCTTAAACATAATACTCGTAAAAGAACTGTTGTTCACCCTTGCCCCAATTTTGTATATGATCCTCTTATTGTCAGGTTGGCTGGAAGAGATCCCACTTAGGGATAAGCCCGCCTTTGTACTCTACTGTTTTAATTTGTAATGTACTCCTTTAGTGAACAATAAAGCATTTACTTAATTTACTAATTATGTTCTTTAAAATAATATAAAAACAAAATTTTTAACCATTTTTCCTAACAGAATGTCTATTTCTCACATATTTCAGAGGGAAATGGGAGGAAGGTAGCTGGATGCAATACGGTGTGATACAAGGTCGCTTCCAATCGTACGACGAGCAAGGGGACATAGACCGAAGCGAATACTTGCGGTATAGAGGCGTCAGAGAGCGGATGTGGGCCCCGCACGGGTACCAGGGAGTGAGGCGCAGTGTGACCATGACCGTGATGGCGAAGGATGGAACAGCTGTGCGTATACGGGGAACGTCGTATAGTAACGTACTAACTGAGTGAGTACATACATAGTTTAACTAGCTGTTGATCACGACTTTTATGACCGTAGAAGTTCACTGAAAAAGTATTGACCCCCTTAGTGGGGTGAATAGAGAAATTTTTGTATACCAGTTTTTTAGTTTGACTAAACGTAACAAATTGGAGCAAATGTTTTCGCGTTTGGCGAGTACAAACATACATTTAAACAGAAATTCTAAAAATCACATTTTTGGCTTATGTTGGTCTTAAATAGATCCACATATCGATTTTTTCAACGCGATCAGCGATCCGTTAATATTTTATTACATACATGGATATTTTATGAGAAAATATTTGTGTTTTTGTTTGTAACGAATGAACTCAAAAACTACTGGACAAGTTTTTACTATATTAGTTACATAGACTTATCAGGAGTTACATAGCATACTTTTTTCAGGATATTCCCACGGGAACGGAAAAACAGAAATTTAAGTAATCGCGGGTGGAGCTGCGGTTAACAGCTAGTCCTGTTAATATTAAAAATGCTTGTATATAGGGACGTGTCTGTTTGTTACGGATTTTGATGTTATAAATTAGTAATTGAGTAGAATATAATCTAAAATAACACAATGGGAAGGTATTTTTTACCCAACTGCTAAGAAAGTTGTAGTATTCCAAAATTCCGACGTTAGCGATGAATGCGTTAGTTATGAAGTTGGAATTACAGGACAATATTGGGATGTGTGCGGCACCCCGACGTGGAAGTCCACAGTATAACCGGCACCGACTTCGCTCTGCCGAACTTCTGCGAGACCCCTGACGAGATCCCGAAGATGTTCACCTTCCACGTGGAAAGTAAGCCGTGGTGAAACTTTCAGATTTTCCTTTTATAATTTAAATTGTTATTAGGTAAAAACCTGATTGGAGGATAAGATCGACTAAAATGTAATAACATTTGTTTATTTTAGCGAAAACTCGCGAGTTCCGCGTGGTGTTGTCAATCAAAGATGGCGGACGACTGTTCAGCGGCGTGCCGTACCAACAGGATACTGAATACCGCTATGTTGAAGGACTTATAAACGGATATCCGGCTACAGGCATGTTGGTCCTTGGCTACGAGGCAGGTATGTAGCGAGAAACAAAGATTACAGATCAAAAAGGTCGCGAGTTACGCTTTGTTTTGACGATCATAGTATATCATGTGTACATAAATAAATAAATAAATTTTATTTATTTCAGACAAGAAAGATCCATATACAATTTTCAATAAAAATCAAATAGATAAAATTAAATCAATATTAAATTAAAAAATCAAATCGCAATCAAAATTTAAAAATAAAAATCAATCTATACTGAAATGAATTAATCTTAATATAAAAATACAAATAAAATAAGTTAAAATAATACATAGCTTGCTTCAAGTACATTACTCGAACTAGCCGGACGACTGTACCTAACTTATGATAAGTGTCTAGGATTTTGCCGTCCTGCTCTCACTCATATGTCTATCTTTTTCCTCCATTTCTGGACAATCAGTATTCCGAAAGTATAAATTTTGTGCGTCGTAAAAATACGTATTTTTTAACAGTTGCCACATTAGCTTATTTTTGACGATTGCAGTTTATTTAACCTTTAAAGCATCCCTTTTTTAACTTCAGCTGAACACTCATACCCTGCATATCCTATACCTGAGGCGAGAAGTCTCAAGTGGCTGAGTGCGGAGGAGGCGGGCCCGGCGAGCTACTGTCTCAAGTTCGAAGACCGCGCCGCGAAGTGTGTGGACTATGTTGGGGGTAAGGGAGCGTCTCTGGCTTTATTAGCTTCAGTTCAGGAAGCTGAGGTAAGAAAAATTAAATAATCAATATTAATCAATACCGTTAATAAAAGTGGAAAAAAAATATTATGTACTTACATCAAATATTCACATAAACACAAAATTTGTCGACAAAACAACAGTTAAAGAGTAAGAATGAAAAAAAAATACTAAAAGTCGTCAGTCACGACAACGAAGTCGCGGGCATTAGCTAGTATTAAATAAGTGAGTTTGCATTGATTAGGCAGATTGTCAGAAGTACCAACTGGCTGTTAAAGGCGTAAATATCAACATTTTACTTAATTAAGTAGGCATAAGTCCCGAGAACATAAAATCACGCCTCTTTCCCAAAGGGACAGACAGGGACTACATCGTTTCACTTGCCATGATCCCTGCATACTTCTTAGCTTTACTGGTCGGCTACACCACAGCTTATCGACGCGTGTGTAACCTTACTTGATGAAATCTTTTCTCAACAGTTTTAATAGCCAACCAGTCAGTCTGTCATCTTTTTGTTGAAAAAATCCGAATGAAAGTCTTGTGTCCATAATAAAGTTGAATTTATAATTGGCAGGGGTACAAAGTACCACCAGGGTTCTGTTTGACTACCCTAGCGCTGGAGAAACATTTGGAAATGAACCCAGAACTGGTTAGCGCTATCAAAGAGATCGAATCTGCGAACGAAAACTATGAGGAAAGCAATTTCAAGGCCAAGTGTAACAGGTAAGTGTTATGTCATCACTCAAGTCATGTGTATGTATATCCGATTTCATTCTTAGTAAAAAAAAGCTCAGAGTTCGAGTGAAAAAAGGCACTAGTTTATGAACATTGAACATTTATGAAATACCAAGACAAATAATTATGTCTTATGTGCGTTTGGTGTCTTTCTTTGATGTTGCCACAGAGTAAGAGAGAAGTTGTGACATACTTATATCTTGTTATTCACGAACATCGAAAGGGTATCTTTCTCTTTCAAGAATTGATGTTAATTGAATTGGTGGAAAGAGAGAGTAGATAAGACATATTTTCAACGTAAGTGAATAAGTAGCAGTGCGTCAATGGTATAACGTTAAGTTCCCGACTAAAAATGCTCAGGTTCAAATACCAATGGTCAACATTGACTCTTTTGTGAGCGTTAAGTACCTACACTAGTTTGAATGCAAACCTATTTTACGGCGAGTATTACTGTATTTGTAATTACTTCCGGGAGTTCTTTTATGGCGTTTGATCGTAAGAACTATAAATAATCTTAAAAAAGATCAAAGTCAAACATTGATAGACAGTATTTAGGACTATAAACGATAAGAAACATGTGATTTCTGAAATGACCTTCTAATCTTATCTATTAATAAAGAGTAATCGATATTTTTGTAAATCCTTTTTATTATCTCAATTTAATAAATAATTAATCTTTGTGGCTGGTTTACTTATCAGTTAAATACTGGTAAAATTAACGAAAGTAACACTTATAAGTTTTAATTAAAAATATTTAGTACATAAATATTTTTGTGCATTTTATAAATTGGGTATCCAAACATCATATAGATTTTAGTCTTACACTTTTCCACAAATCTTACATATATGTAAGTGCGGTTTCCGGAACTTTAGAATAGAACCACTCCATATCTTTCCCATGGATATAAAAGGCGACTAAGGGATAGGCTTATAAACTTGGGATTCCCCTTGTAGGCTAACAACCTATCACTATTTGAATACCAATTCCACCATGAAACCAAACATTTGAATCTGGCCTTTCCGTCTTTCTGTGATTGTTGACACTGTCTCCCCCGCAGGGGATACTTGACAATATGTTTAAAATAATCGCATCCATTATTGAAAAGAGGTAGTCTCTGCCTACCCCTCCGGGAAAGAGGCGTGATTTTATGTATGTGTATGCATCCATTATTCAATGTAATAATATTGTTTCTGCTGAATAGGGAAAATAGTTTAAGTGGTTTTGTATAAGTAGGTAAGTAGTGATTTATAACTAGTCAATACATGTGTTCTTTTAAGGGCAACGCAATTATTCACCACGACAGAGATAGTTGGTGCCGTGAAGGATGACATTTTGAATTATTTAGCTGATCTACGGATTAAGGCGAGGAATAAGGGATTGGAGGAACGATTCGCGGTTAGGTCTTCGGGTAAATATAATTTTAAAAAACATGTCTTTTTTAATTATACCAATCAACAAAATTTCGGGTCTATTTGTTTGAATTCGTAGCAACTTGTAATAATATTTTTTACTGTATCCAAAAATAACAATGCTTTATTTATTTTGTTGTCTCTTACAACATAACGAAATTGGTAAAGTATGAGGAGAACCACTTCATATCTGCCCACAAAGACTTGCATGAATGTAGGTACCTTAGGGAACGTAATGATAACTGCCTAAGTTAGTAACCAATGAAAAATTCTGACGAACATGTTTCCTTTCGCAAATTTAATGAATTTGTTATATAGCTGTTGGCGAAGACAGTGAGACGCTATCGGCCGCTGGTCAGAACGAGACCATACTGGGCTGTGTCAGCGATGAGGACGTGTTGCGAGGCGTGCAGAAATGTTGGGGGTCAATGTTCGCGTTCACCAGCGCGTATTACCGCAGGCAAGTACGCTAGCGCCATCTCTGCCATCTGATAGAAAGAGCTGGCTTGTATTTCAAAAGTGCTCTATAGTGTCCAATTAGTTCTGTATTACTCATCTCCTATTCTAGGATCTAACTATACACATGTGTCCTCGTTTAGTCATGCCAACGCCGAATGGAATCCTAAAGATCTTAAAAAACTTTAAACTTAAGAATCTCCATGTACTCAATGGGCTAGCTACCTACCACTATCTGAATCGAGACTGCTGTCTCTGTTATTAAGATGATAAATTAATATTGTATGAAGGGGCGCAAATGTACAACAGACTGCCAAATCAACTGAAAGAATACAAATCTTTGACTTTGTTCACAGAAAGATTTAAAAAAACATGTCTACGAACAAGTTTAAAATTATTGTTGTGACAACTGTGTTTATTTAAAAATTTAACACTGCTTGAACGCGTTACTTGTTTACTATTATTTTGTATCTTAATCTAAGGCTCATTGTAAGTGAATTTAATTGTTTGTGAGTGAAATAAAGATCTTTAAACCTATATTGCAGGCAGAACGGTCAGCCGTGTTTGTGCGGCGGCGCCGTCGTGGTCCAGGCGCTGGTGAGCCCGCGCGCGGCCGGCGTGCTGTTCTCGCGGCACCCGGCGCGCGGGGACGCCGCGCGGCTGCTGCTCACCGCCAACTACGGGCTCGGCGAGGTACACTTCGTATATACTGAAATAGTACATACATACATATGGTCACGTCTATATCCCTTGCGGGGTAGACAGAGCCAACAGACTTGGAAAGACTGAATGCCCACGTTCAGCTGTTTGGCTTAATGATCGAATTGAGATTCAAATAGTGACAGGTTGCTAGCCCATCGCCTAAAAAAGAATCCCAAGATTGTAAGCCTATCCCTTAGTCGCCTTTTACGACATCCATGGGAAAGAGATGGAGTGGTCCTATTCTTTTTTGTATTGGTGCCGGGAACCACACGGCACTGAAATAGTACATGATAAAGTAGTAAAAAGTATTAATTAGATCTTGTCTTTTATTGCACTGACATCGGTGCTTAACTGTGTAAACTGCCGTGTTTTCGTATTTGCATAGAGTTTAACATTGTTTGCTAAAATAATTGTTTGGCACGCACGATCTGCCCTCTTTGTAAGGCACGCGAGACGACGTTTTTATCGCGCGAAAAGCTACCGCTGTCCCGTTTTACGTTATAATGAAAAGCGAAACAACGATAGTTTTTTCTACGGGGGCTGGCTTACACACATTTTGTAGAACATTCGGCTGTTATATTTTCTTAACTTGTTTCAGAGCGTCGTATCCGGCACAGTGGAGCCCGACACGATAACCGTGAGACGTCACGAAGACGGTGACATGAGTATCATGAAGATCGAGCTCGGCTCGAAAACGGAACGAGTGACGACGGCGGACGATGGCGTGACGTCACAATCCGTGCCGGAGTCGGAACGGAACGTGCCGTGTTTGTCTGAGAGCGAGATGCTGCAGCTGGCCAGGCTGGGGGGGAGGCAGGAGCAGCTGTGGGGCGCCGGGAGGGATATAGAGTGGGCTGTAGCCAAGGTCAGGATACTCGTTGGTAATGTGATTTCACAGTCTGGGCCGGAGTGGGAACGGAACGTGCCGTGTTTGTCTGAGAGCGAGATGCTGCAGCTGGCCAGGCTGGGGGGGGAGGCAGGAGCAGCTGTGGGGCGCCGGGAGGGATATAGAGTGGGCTGTAACCAAGGTCAGGATACTCGTTGGTAACGTGATTTCACAGTCTGGGCCGGAGTGAGAACGGAACGTGCCGTGTTTGTCTGAGAGCGAGATGCTGGAGCTCGCCAGGTTGGGGGGGAGGCAGGAGCAGCTGTGGGGCGCCGGGAGGGACATAGAGTGGGCTGTAGCCAAGGTCAGGATACTCGTTGGTAACGTGACTCCACAGTCTGGGCCGGAGTGAGAACGGAACGTGCCGTGTTGAACTGTAATCTAGTCCCTAGAATGTTCACCGAAGACTATCGTACCTAACTTTGTTTTATTAATTGCAATGATTCTTAGATTTGCCTACCCCTCCGGGAAAGAGGCGTGATTTTATGTATGTATGTATGTATTCTTAGATCTCTCTATCTCTCATCTTGGCGTGTTGGTGTTCCCAGTTTCATACTCTGTCATTAAGCTTTGGGACCTGGGGTCCGCAAATGATTCTTAGATGTATCTTGCATTATCAACGCCTGCCCGTAATACATTGCCTCCTTTTGATCTGCAATCCCTAAATGTTCACCGAGGTCATTCGTACCCTTTGTTTTATTCAAGTAATTCTTATGTTTAGGACGGCATTTATTTACTGCAAGCCCGGCCTATCACCTCGCTGGAGCAGTGGACCGAGGAGGAACTACTGCACGAACACGACTCGCCAATCATGTCGGACGACGATATCATTACCTTCGCCAACTGCGGAGAGGTTGGTTGTTTTGTTATTCATCGACGAACGAACGATTTTTTTTATTTTGTCCATTGTCTATTAAAGCTAAAGGGCATTTTTTAGAAATTAAAATTGACACTACGAAATGTTAAATTATTTGTGTGTAAGACGTCGAGACTTGTGTGAATGTCTTATGTCTGTTTAGACAATAAAATGGTATCTTATGAGACAAGGGGATTTTAAGAAGGACAGGTTTAAGAAAGAGGAAGAAATATCTGATGTTTTGTGAGACATATTGTAACCAGAGTGGCTGATGAGATATTTAGATGGACTGATAATGACATGAAAGTGGTGTTTCTGGTCTTGGCCGACATCATTACCTATACTAAAATATTGTCAGATGCCTGTCAGATGACTGTCAGATGTCCACAAGTCCTAAGCCAATCAGAGAAGGTTCGTTTCTCATCATGTTGTGCATAAATGGTAACACAAATAAAATTTGTACTATCTGACAGGTGATGCCCAAACCGATGTCGCCTCTTAGCATAGACGTGTTACTGAAGCCCTTGATGGACACTCTGATGCACGGTATGGAGCCCGACGCCAGCCCGTACGACCATTGGGCGTTCATGACGCACTACCGGGTCACCATGGCCTTGTATGCTGTAAGTAGACTTCATACCTACTTAACATCACGCGTCTTACCGGAGAGGTAGTACTTTAGTACTTGATACAGTCGCTGCATGCGTCTCTCTTTGCTCTTCATGCAAGTACGTCTGTTTATCGCCAGTACGTCCCAGATTTGATAAACATACCTTGGTCTATGCCTTCCCCTTTCAACATCTTATTCACACTTCGCTTGTCGAGTTGTTAGTATAATGAAGCCCATGACCGTTCCTCTTGTTGAGTCTTCGTTTACACTTATGAAGTCCATGGCGGTCACTCTAATGACAGGTTTGGAGCGCAAACCCGACGCGAGCTGGTACAACAAGAGACACTAACTTTTTCTTCCTCCTGGCGTTAACATCAGATACTAATAAGTTCCGATTATGTACTAAATTATCTGTATTATCTGTCTATGACTACGATCTCTAATTGGGTAAGTAATTTTTTTACAAGAAGCAATTCCTGTCTGAATTTCGGTACTTATGCAGGGGAACCAAACCCGGATCATGGTAAGTATGCCTTTGTATGCTGTAGGTAAGTTAAACTTCGTTGAGTATTATTGGTACATCTCAATATGGCTGTGTGGAAGTTGCTGGAGTGGACTGTTTGTAGATGTGGTCGCTGTATCACCAATTAAAATTATTAAGAAATTATGGTATAATTTGACGAGACAGGTATCGATGAGAACGCAAGTATATTAAGAGAGACCACGACTTGCGGATTCGCTCGTCTTCGGCGATATTCGGTCCATTTCGTCTTCATAGTGCGGGGGTGGCCTGCCGGCCCCCAGGAACGGGTAAATAGGTTCGTCATTGTACAACGTGTTATTGGAGCATATTGACTATTAAAGGTACTAAAAATATATCTTGTTGTGCCCTATCACTACTAGGGTCATGTTTTTCAAACATTTCAGTTTTTAAGATCATAAGTAATCATGGCCATAATAAAACGTATAAACCTTTAATTTATAGATTAGATAAATCCTTTTGCAGTTATCGTACCGTCGCCCGCCCAAGAAGATAGACATTGGCGTCCGCATGCAGGAGATGGCGCTGCACGGGCACAAATTCGCTGACCAGCACATCATCGACACGGCGCTACATCGACGACCTTTTAGTATGACGAGGAGGCTCTTAATGATAATGCGAGCTCTCTTATGGGTAAGTTATCTGATACTATGAATTTAGATACCTAACTTTATATGTCGGAATAGGGTGGTAGGAAGTAGGTGTGTAAATCGCTGATCAGCACATCGCGCGCACTTTTGGGTAAGAATTATAAAACATTCATATTTCGACATCCCCACCAATTGCACCTCTATTAGCCAAAGCAATTATCAAGCTAACCCCTCTATTACGCAAGTTTATCTCTATCTTGTTACTTTTTTTTTCAAGCCATTGCTGTCCTCCAAATGGCAATTGAAGAAGGCGACCCAAACTGTCAAGAACATGCCGTGCTCAACTGAGAATATGAGCAGTTTAGAGATCATTGAAGCGATATCAGGGTTACACGGCCACATGGAAGATGTGGGTTTAAGGCACATGTACACCAGCTCGGCCAGCTCTGGTAGTCAGCTGATTGCGATGTCTGTGTTGCTCGAGGGACGAGGAATAGGTAAGATAAATGCCTTTATATCTCTTTTAGAAGGTAACATTGGAAAGATAAGCGCGCAGAAGAGATGCTCTTGAAACCGTGGTCATTGTTGGCAATACCGAAGGATTACAAGGACGGTTACCAACACACAACACAATGTTTTGATCTAGTTTATTAGGAAAAAATTTAAAAAAAAAGTTGCATTGAGCAAAATCCTCAGTTAAAAGGAGACAAGAGAATTTTAGATAATTGTAGAACATTAGGGATGTATGGATCTATGGTACATGTTACTGATGCGTGCGCTGCACATTCTTAACCTAATACTAATACGAGTAGCGAAGGAAATAAACTTAATTTTGTTGCACTTTTGAACGAATTCACACCTATATTACTTCGACACTCAGTTACCAAAATACTAACACTGTATTAGAGTGTAGGAAAGGTAAATAAATAAATAAAATAATAATAAAAAATTAAGGTAAAGACTTAAATAAATGTTCGAGTTTTGTCCAGATTTCAGCCAAGAGCAGTGCTCAGAAATCGGAATGATGTTGAGCTCAGGGGACGTGTTGTCAGCGGAGGTTCCGCAAGTGTTGGCAAAGTTGGCGCGTCAGATACACGAGAGCGGGAAAATGGAAGAGTTCAAAGCCCAGGAGCCGAAGAAAGCGATGCGGTGGCTTGAGGAGACGCTGCCTGATGTTTACAAGAATGTAGTCAAATTTCTGGATGAACACGGCTTTAGAGCTATCATGGAGGTATGGTAACATGTAACCATGTTTTCAAGTGGACAAATTTTCAAAACTCTGATGATAATTAGTTACGGTAATGTCACGATGCGAGCAAAGATAGCGTTCATTATTAATGATTCGTCAATTAGATAATAATCTGTCATTATTTCTACACTAATATTATAAAGAGGAAAACTTTGTTTGTTTGGTTGTAATGAATAGGCTCAAAAACTACTGGACCGATTTCAAAAATTCTTTCATCATTCAAAGCTACATTATCCACGAGTAACATAGACTATATTTTATTTTGGAAAAAAATAGGGTTCCGTAATACATTTGGATTTTTCGGACACAAACCGAAATCAACCAAAAAGTTACTTATTTTACGTACGCTGCCTAAACTACAAAAGATAGAACCATAAAATGTTTTAATTAATTGTTGATCTTATAAATATGTATCTACAAAAAAGTCCGCGACACACTATACCTATCTATGTCGAGTGAGGCACAACAACCACATTTTTTCATGAGATTATTTTTAGATTTTGGTATCAGCTGTGCATCCGTGCGAAGCCGGGGCGGGTCGCTAGTATGGTATAAACTAAGTTAAAAACGAATTGGTTTGGCATTAACTTAAATATTCGTCACTTCGTTAAATTGCCATATTATGATGTTTTTATGTATGTATGATGTTTTTAATTACTTTAAAAATGAATTTGATTTACTACAAACGGTAGCATATAGTGACAACACCGAGCAAAACTTATTGTATCCATTACTTATTGTTTCTTCCGGCTCCGCCCATGTGAAACGATAAATTCTGCTTATTCTGTTCCCGCGGGGATTTCGGTAAATCTCATTCAATGCACCCGTATATATAATAAACGTACCACAAGAACCAAAGCCAAATTTCTAGACTCCTTAGAGATTACTTAAAATATATTTTTTTACAGTTTACTAAAATTATAGTTTCATCACTCATCATTCTTTTTTATTTCAGTTTGATGTAGCAACAAAGCCATGGGTGTTAGTGCCAGAAGAGCTGATGAAAGTGTTGGCCAGCATGAGGGCCGCCGAGGACGTCAAGACGAGCAAGACGGACGCTCAAATCATCGCTTCTTTGAAGACGCCGCAGAGAAGCAGCACTAGGTATGCTTGCTTAGATATACATATATGTGTGTTTTGTCACAATAAAGTATATTTAAATACAAGGAAAATGTGGAACTACATGCAAATGAAGATTCGGGCAGAAAAAAAAAGGCAAAAGTAGACACAATTCTTTAGATCTATAAACTAACGGATTAATTAACGCACAGCTCAAATGACGAGTTATGATAGCTTTAAGTAAACAGGTCTTTCCATAGGAAATGTTAGTTGTTTCCTTAAGGAAGGTACTAATAGAGCATTTCGCATGATTTCGTTTATTTTATTGAATATTTAATCAGGATTGAGTTGCAGATGTCGCGCGATAAACTATCGCTGTCTCGTTTCCCGTCATAATAAAAAGCGAAACAGCGAGAGTTTTTATACAACGATCGGCCCACGACACAGACAAATAAAAACCCCTTTTTTCCAGGAAAATATTAAGATTGTTGCTACCAGTGTGCAGACACATGGTTCGCAACAGAGAAGCGACCAAAGCGCAGCTGATCCTAGCCGTCCACAAAATAAGGCTGATGGCCATACAGCTGGGCAAGCAGCTGGTCAAGGAGTGGTATCTGCCGGACCCTGACCTCGTGTTCTACTTCAGGGAGAACGAGCTCAGGAGATACTACCAGACCAGAGACCCGGCGCTGTTGAGAAAGTTAGTTACGTTTTTAAAGCTTGAACAAAAATATAGCATACGTCATATTGCGTTGCTAATCATAACTACTTTTATAATATCTTCTAAACCAGATAGGAATAATTTAAACAGTAGGTAAATATTTGAAGTGGTGCACTATTGTCTAATTACCTTTATAACTCAAATAAGTATCTGATGTTGCTATAGGAAACGCAGAACTAGCGCCCTCATTAACTAATTATTTTAACTTATTTCATCACTTTCAGAGCAATACAACGCCAGCAATACTTCCCCAAATGGTCCAAGTTGCGGTTTGCGGAAAACCACACGGGCTGGCCCAAGCCGATTGAAGATAAGGGCCCCGCCGTCACCGCTGGGGACGTGAGAGTGGAGGCTACCTCCGTGTTCGGGGGAGAGGTCATTGGGAGAGCTTGTGTCGTCAAAGACCTATCGGAGGTTAGTATCAAGAAAAAGTGGATGGGAAAAGTGGTCTCGTGGTCGCAGCCCGTTACTTACGTTCGTTCGACCAATTCGATTCTTCTATCCACACCGCCAGGGACAGAGATTGCGTAAAGAAAGCCCCATCTAGTTGTAGTTTCATCGAATTGCGCTAGATGGCGCTATTCTGTGTTTTTACCGACTAATCCTATGGATTTCGATGTACTATGACTTCAATATACTTTAATTTATAAAAATTTTGATTTTCACAAATTTTAATATATAATTCTTCTGCAGATCCACCAGCTCCAACAAGGAGACATCCTCATCACGCTCGCCACAGACATCGGCTGGTCGCCATACTTTCCGCTGCTCTCCGGCATAGTCACGGAGCTGGGAGGACTTATATCACATGGTTCGTGATGATCCATACAAATATCAAAGTGAAAGTGTGTTTTTTATCCGTCTTTCACGTCAAAACCACTAAACCAATGAAATTTGGCAGAAATTTATAGGCCGCAGTACGGAGAAGGGACATAACCTGTACACATTTATAAAATCTGTTAGAATGACTGACATACTGAAGGACAATGCACAACTCAAAACACTAGGTCTACAGTCTCTATCTATGTCTATTATGTTATCTAGGGCTACGCTACACTAAGATAAATTTTTGTATACCAGTTTGACCAAGACAAACACGTCTAAGAAAATCGCAATCAAATTGGTTTTCGCGTGATGCTGGTACAAACATATAGACAAACAATCAGACACAAGAACTAAGTCTAAACTCAATTTGTTTCTAGTATCTTTCAGTCTTTACAAGAGTGTTAGCTCTGTTTAACCCGTAAGAGATAAAGATGTGATTATATGTGTGTTTTTTCTAACATATTTGTATCTTTACAGGCGCCGTCATTGCGCGTGAGTATGGATTGCCTTGTGTAGTAGGAGCGACTGGAGCCACGGATTTATTTAGCACCGGCGACACAGTGAGACTTTTAGGACACCGGGGCATTCTAGAAAAAGTTACCGTAGCCGACGACCCAACTAACGAAATGTGATTATTTATTAAATACTTGACATGATATAATAAAATTTTATTTAAAAAAAAATCTTGTATATTTTCTCAAAATAGAACAAATATCAAAATACAACAATATGTAAAAAATACATCTTCGTAAGACACAACGTCGACTCGATTTGCATAATCACATAAATAAAATACGCTAGCATTAAACCAAAAAAAGTTGCAAGGATTTTGTAAATTGTAAATGTTACAGAATCATGTACAATTTTCACATTAGACCGAATAGTGTATTCAATTCACGACTAATTTATCTTAATAAATACTCGTAGCAAGGATTTTGCAAGTAAAATTTTCATAATAAACCATGTTATAAATTATTTAAATGACAATATCGATTTCGGAAGCGATTTATTTATTCTAGCTTTAAACTCATTGCCACTTTACCAGCGTAGTCAATTCAAACAATCAACTCCCAAAGGATTTCCAATTGCACCACCCTAAACGGATTCCCAATTGTTTGCTCCACATCAGCCCAAAAGGCTTAATTTGTCACCATACCCTCCGAAAAATGTTCGTAAAACTAGTTTGTATTGGACGCAAGTACTAGGAGTTCATAGCAGTTGAATGCGAAGGGTCTCCCGAAGATGACCACGTGGCATCTATAGGAGGGTGCGTGTACGGCGCCGAGGAGGTGGGAACCGCGGTAGTGGACTCTGCCCACGTAGATGCCGGGCGCCACTTTGACGGCGCGAGCGCCTACCTCGCCCGCCCGCCACGCTAGCCATTTCACCTCCGCGTTGCACATTACCTAGAAAGAATTAACGTGACGTGTTTTTTTAAATTATAGGTAGGTACGTTGTTCTGTAAATGAATAATCTGTTAATTTTACGACCATTTTTGAATACCATGGAGTATTTACAAAATGGGCGGAGCGATTTGGGTTCATTGGCATTTGTTGAGCCGCAGCTATAGCAGTACCGTGAAGGCCATAGGGCAAAGCCGATATGCAAGATGCTTTAGAATTTTTTAATGTTGCCTCTCAATCTAAAAAGGATTAAAATTTCAATAAAATCGTTTATATTGGTGACTCACTTGATACTTGGTGTAATGGTGTACGGTCCCATCAGCGTACACTAAACAATAGTGTTTTGAAGGATGCAATGCTGCTGGGAGGACGTTGCACCTACGCAAAAGACAACATATTTAAACAAAATCACGTAAAATTCTAACAAAGGGCGTAGTCGACCACGGTATCGACAAGAAACCAGTCCACAAAACATAGTCGGCACTAGTCTATACGATAATGATAAGACTCGGTACTTGTGCGTAGTCCGCGCGACCCACGTGACCTCCCCGTCGAACACGCCGGCGGCCACCGCGCCGCTGGGCACGGCCCCGCACGCGCTCACCACCCACACGGGCCCGTGCTGCAGCCACGACGGCAACCAATCTGCAAAATTAAATAACGACAACAAAGTTATCTGAATTAATATTATTAAGAGAAAATATTTGTGTTAATTTAATTTTTTTTGTAGCATTTAAACACTACTGGACCGATTTGCCTCCACCGAATTATTCCATTATATTAAATCTAAGGACTCTTTCTAACAGTCGACTGAGCTGTTGATCTAGATTTATGTTTATAAAAAATAAGGTAAAACGATAGATATAATGAAGTTCGGCATCCTCTAACGAAAGATACATACATACATAAAATCACGTCTCCCTTGCGGAGTAGACAGAGTCAACAGTAATGAAGGATTTAGAAGTTTAAACCTATGAGTAAAGATATTATAATAATATGTTTTTTTTTTATAGATACCTGATATAATTGTTTTGTATTTATGTTCCCAGCAAAGTTTCAAATGCGTATTGTATTTTGACCAATCATCAGCATATTCCTCCACTTTTTCCTTAAAGTGATTCCATCGCCTTTAAAAAAGAAATATACTTAAAATAAAAATGTATAAAAGCAATACATACAATTATAAAAAATAAATTAAATAACATTCAACATACATTACTTGAAGTGACACTTCGGACTCAGGAATTTGTTGCAATGTGTCAGTTTCTTTCACCTTGTTAAGAGAAAAATAAAATAAACAAATAGAAACTTAATAAAACAAAAATACTACGGCGGCGTCTACATAAAATATTGTTCCTCATAATAGAAAACCGACCCTTGTACGGTTTTGTTGTTTGTTTTTTTTTGTCGTTCACTGTATCAATCCTGTCAAGCTAATATTACCTATGTGCTTTTATACAAAAACATCTACCAAAGTATAGTACGGTGAGCTCAGGTGATAGCTGTGCCACTTCGCCTTTAATGGTATAGGTGGTAGTCCAGTTATCTCCTGAGCCGTGTGTACCTTAACCAGTAACGAAGCACTTACAACAACGTTCAGCCAATGAGTCCACCTGTTGAACATGTCAATAATGTCCAGCATTTCTCTCTGACACTCCATGTAAATTTCCGTCTTCACTGTAGCCCTTGTTGGTGATACTATCTAAAATTAAAACAAAAAGTGTTGTAACTTAATTCTGTGGATAAATATATACTTATAATTATTATCAATTAAAAAAACTCTACTAACCAATAAAAATAAGCAACAACTAAATCTAGAATTTCCGCAAATGTCTTCACCTGTTTGTCTCGATACCGCAGAGCAAGCCGCAGTGTGAGCTGCCGACTGAAGGTGTTGTATTGTCGCCATTGCAAGGCCTCTTGAGAAACTCTTCGTTGGAATGTTGTCCAGTTGTCTGTTATTTGAATATAGGAAGTATAAAATTTCACGTTACCAAGGTGATTGTTTAGAATGATCAATCCCTTTTCATTTCTAGGTCTATTACGAGTAAAACACGATTCATGCATCATTATCTTTCCCAAATTTAGGGTTAATTTAATATCACAATTTATTCTGTTAAAATTTATGGAGAAATTGCTCATTACGAGCAGTGGACGATCTGCGAGTGGTTATTTTAACTATATACCCTATATAAAATTAACGCTAAAAACATTATCATTCTTTTGAAAATGTCAAACAAATAAATGTTATGACGATGACAACAAGCAGCATTTCAGGTGCTGAAATCGTTAATTTCATTTTAATAATTTATTTATTTATATATTAATGTGCATTTTGTACATCAAGGAATATAAGTATAAAACTTAAAATAAAGAGGAATTCAGTATAAGAGCACTACTCATTTCTAGAGAAATTTCTTCCAGCAGGCCCACTTTTAGTGTTTATTACCTAATGATTCATCGGTTTGGCTCCAAGACAGGGCTCTGTCGATGTTCTCTTGGATCCAGTCGCGCCAGGCCTGTACGTTCCACATCAGGCTGACCATCATGGCGTGCCAGTCGCCCATCTGGTCCGTCGACACAATTGGTGTTCCTGGTAATGTCGGTAAATTCACCTTGTAATTGATCCGATAAACTATTTACAAATGCGCGTAAAAGTAGAGGAAATAATTCAAAACATAAATTAATGAAATACCAAGGCTACGTGGATAGGGTTCGCAGGCAATACGGGTATTTATAGTAACAGCTGCTAGAACAGAATCAATAAGGATATCTACTCAAGTGATGATATTAAAAACTGTGCAAGGTAAATAAAAGCGTTCAAGAATTACTCACGCGAGCTGTAAGTCTGACTCTGTAGATAAGGCGACCCCGACCGCTCCGGAGCTGGAGCTTGTACATTTATGTCGTGTTGCTTTATCTTCGCAAACATCGTCGTCGGCGCTTGGAAGTACGGGCCGCCAGTCTTCTTCGACTTCGGAGAACTACTCGATCCCTGACCAGACGGCGGCGTGTAAAACGACGCACCGGTCGAGTGTTCCGATGTTTCCTGTTCCGGCTCCATTTGAGAGGTGGACGTAGCGGGAGGTTGCGTAAGTTTAGTAGGTTGCGACCGGGTCATCATCACCGGCGGTTTGTCGTGAAGGCTGGTGGAGGACGTGGTAGTTTCGAAGGAGCTCGTGTCGGCGACTTCGCGCGGCAGCTTGGTGGGGCTGGGGGAGCGGTCGTACGACGTGGAGTAGAGGAGATAGGAGGCAGACACTTGGTTGCAGCCGCTGCTCGGGTTTTTCGCGGGGCAGACGTCCTGGCTGGACTTGTTGCCGCGGGCCCTGAGCTTGGGGCACTGCGTGAGGGAGATCTCGAGGCCGGGCGCGAAGGCCTGCGAGCCGCCGGGGCTGACGCGCAGGCGCTGCGCGGGCGCGAGGTCGGCCAGCGCCTGCACCGACACGTGCCGCGAGCACGTGCAGCACGGCCGCGCCACGCGCCGCAGGATCTCGTCGCACCACAGCTCGCACTGCACGAACACGTTCTTCATGCACTTGCACACTTGTATCACCTCTGAAAGAAGAAGCGTTAAACTCTTGTAGGTATTAATAAAATACATATTACGTGAATTGAAAAAAACAACACCATCCTTCGTAGCTCAAATGAACAGTGGCAGTTAATTATACTTACGTGGTTGCAGGAAATGGACAGCAAGATACATTGTAGCATCCTCAATTACATCTGGAAGCAATTCCTTTGATTTTAGTTAAGATTCAATCAATTTGCAAATATTGTAAATTAAACTTTTTTTGGAATTCTTACCATCCATAAGGGACTTATATTTGTCGGGAGTAGCATTACTCATGAGGTTTTTGAACTTGATTTGTATTTTCCTCGCCACAACCGGATCTGCATTAGGCACACTAAGCTGATCTGAATTCTTCCCTCGTAGACTGAAACAATACCAAAGAATATAATATAAAATAGTCAACGTGCTAAAAAATGTTATCGAAATATAATAATAAAAATTTCCTACATAGCTGCACCCTGGTTGTAGGACTTTTGGATAGCTCCATGTCGTAACAAAACTCCTTCGCCAGCTTTCTCCATTTGTTCTATCAGAACCTTCAGGGCTTCCGTCTTTTCACCTTAAAACAATTTTATTTTTTAATAAAGAAAAATAATTTAAACAAAAATAAATGAAAATAATATGTTGGTAAAACTTACCTTGAAGCATGATGTAGGAAACGAGCAGTTTTGTGCACTTTTGGATGACACCTGTTTACGGGTAAGAAAATTGGTCAATATTGGTTCTTGTTAAGCAAAATATTTATAGGGATAAAATATAAACGGATAAAGTTTTATTGATACTAAAGATGTATTTTTTGTGCATTAAAGATATATTTTTGTGAAAATTCAAAGTGCAATTTCTTAATTTTTTTAATGTTACGAGAATATAGTTTTAGATGACGCAATACAAAATCACTTAAATATGATATATTTACCATCCAACACTCCCTTGCTGTAACCCCTGGGCTCCACGTTCGCCATCATAGTCTTCAGTTTTGACTCCGTGGAACTTTGTAGAGAACTGTTCGGCCTTCTTATTTGATCTTCCCAAGTAGTCAATTGGCGGAGACTGACAAATTATTAAAAAAAATATTGAATTTGATACGTCGAAGATGCTTCAGTTCTTGAACACTTATTGGTAAAACTGTACGAAATTTAAACAAGACTATTTTATTAATTATAGTTACAGTTATATTCGTATGTACTCGTACATAATATCTTACTGGCGTTAATGCAAGATTTAAAAAGTTCTTAAAGAACTGTATGTGTTAATCAACTGTTGTGATTAGCTGAAGTAAGTGAGGTGCTCTTTCATAGTAAAATCATAACTCAAAAGCATTTTGGATTCGTTTTCATTTGAGTACTAACTATTTAGCAGCGTCGGAGTATGACTTCGGAATATCTCCTTCAATAAGTAGTGAGTCCCCTCTGGACTCCATTTCGCCCAGCAGAGCCACGTACGCCTCGATCTCTTCATCTGCATACATATATACATTTTATCAGAGGGATCTTTCTCCGAAGAGTAGGGAAAGAGTAGTCTCTGCCTACCACTTGTGGTAAGTGGCCGGATCGTGGCTTTTCATTCCAACCGACGAGCTTCGCGGTTAATATTCTCAACCATACCTTTTGTCCTAAATTTATCCTAGGTAGGTCTACAAACGTGTAGTAGAAACAAAAATTAATGATATGCTTATGTTGTATTATAAAATTATGCTAAATTCAGTTATTACCTGGTTTGGTTACAAGTCCTGATAAATATTCAGCGGCATCCTTTATGTGATCTGTAAGAAAGACGACATCGTTTATAATTTAAGTAGTAGAGTTAAAAGTTCTAAATGTTGTCACATGATTTCTCATTCTGTTTGTAAGATAGGCTTCGGTCACATATTGTTACCTTTCATGGTGGCAGTTAGTTTTCTCGCCATGGACCGACACCGTATCATGTCATCCAGTTTCTTGCCCAGTTGGTAAGCCACTTGGTTGCATGGCTCTTTCGCTTGTAAGGGATCTTTAGCCTTCTTCAATCTGAGCAGAACAAAAGGATGATTAATGAAATCCCAAAAAATCTTCATATATGACTGAAAGTGCCGTGTGGTTTTTGGCACTTTACATTAGGATGTCGTAAAAGGCGACAAAGGGATGGGACAATAAACTTGGGATTCTTTTTTTGGCAATAGGCTAGCAACTTGTCACTATTTGAATCTCAATTCAATCATGAAGCCATTACAGCTGAACGTGACTTTACAGTTTTCGCGTGACTGTTTGCTCTGTCTGGGTAGACAGAGCCAACAGTCGTATGGGATATAGACGTGATTATATGAATGTAGACGGAAACGAATAAGTAATTGGTGCTTTTAAAAATGTTATGCATGCGACGTTGTTTTTGTAACATAAAAAAATTATAAAATTTAAAATAATGGCAAGTGAACTTATAGAAACTCGCCTTTGAGCAGCAAAGAAGAATGTTTCAGCGTTGCCGTCCAAGTCTATTAGTATTTCGTTGCCTTTTCTCTGCATCTCGGATATGAGACCGTCGCGCGCCAGCGCCTTGTAATCTTTGAAATTTTAAAATATTTGAGTAGGTAGCTTTGTGGGATTTCTTATAATTAAAAAGAAAAACATGGTGTAAAATAGAAAAAAAAACGATGTTTCGATATACCATAATACAATAATTCTACTTACTGCTGGACACGAAGTATTCAGAGAGCTGCCTTGATGATTCGATGACGACATCTGCAAATTAAAACGTTTTTGTAAATAATTGTTGCTTACGATATAATACGGGCGTAATAGAATAAAAATCTTAAGCGTATTGATAAATTTTGATCCTATTTAATGAAGGTACGTATTGATGGTTAACGTGAAAATGAAATGCTGAACACAAATGGCAAAGATTTAGGAGAACCCGAGAAACTATGATGGTTAATTATTGAGATACGTCTATGACCGAGAAATAACCGAGAAACAGCCCATGTCGCGAAATAATCATAAAATGACGTCCTCAAAACACTCATAGAAACGGTGTTGAACCGAAATATATTCAAACATGGGTAAATGGCAATAGTCACTATCAAACTGTAGTCATACAGCTGTGATTGATAATAGAACGAGAACCAACCCATGCCGAGAAAAAACAGCACGATAACAGAATCCTAAACACAACTGCAAAACGGCGACCGTTAAGAAACAAACAAAAAATTATTATTTCTCGTCACAACCTTCAACCAAAAAATATTGACACTACTTTAGAAACCGAGAAACTGGGTTGAAGGCATGCATATCAATGACGAATATTGAGAAACACGGTCCAGAAATGTATCAAGATTGGGTAACAGCATAGAATCGGCTTTTGAATTAAATAAAAAATTTCTATTGTTTTGGCTGTGTATAATTTAATTACCTTGCATCGTGTCAGCCATATTGGGAGGAGTAATTTTGCTGACCAAGTTGCTGAGTTTCCTCTCAAACTTCTTATGCAGTCGGTCCGTATCCCCAGACTCCTTCACTGATTTGTCTACCTTCATCGGTGGGTCTTTTAACCTATTAATAAAGTGTCATATTTATCAGAATGACAAAGTTCTTAAAACCATAAATACTTAAGTCCAAGTCACACAATAACGATATGATAATTTATAAATGTGAAAGTTGAAAATTCAAGATTTGTCTTTCTTAATATCCTTGAAAATTTTCGATTTCCTACATTATTCTATAAAAGAGTTGTAATAATGTAGGTATATATCATATTTACCAATCAGAGGCCTGTGAATGAGAAAGCTCAGTAGGTGGTTGTTTGTATAGCGTCTCCCCTCCTTTGGCCTTAAGTTGTTTGTGAAGGATCTCCTGCGCCATACGTCGCTCCGGATCTATTTCGCCTGAATGCAAACGTCGCACTCAAATATCGTGTAAAAAAACTAAAGCTTGCTTAAAAATAATAAAAAAAAAATAAGGATGAAATATACATCATATATTTGTTCTAAAATAATTCTTCTGAAAAATTTGGTCATGAAAATACTTACTGCCACTTCCGCTACCACTGCCTCGACCTAGAAATCAAATTATTGAGTAAGTAGCATTCATCCATCCAATCTACTCGGCAGCCTCACTGGATGCGCATGTCGACAATTTTTACAATATGAGAAATTTTATACAAAGAAGATGTGTGACCTAGTCTAGGCTATAGGCTCAGTTAGGCCTAGGCTATAAGCTATCTATATCGTTTCAATGGAACTGGACGAAATTTAAGGTATTTGACACTTTCAATGGGGCATAGTACAAAGTGGAATTAGCCCACCTGTCTACGGACCTTCCAAACAATCGCAGTATTTATAAACCTTTTGCTGACTCAAACAAATTTTGATTGTAAGGTTTTTTCTGGTATGTCTTGTCAACTAACTCAAAGATGCTATATTACAAAATATAGTATCTTTGAGTTTAGTTCTAGTTTATCTTTTAGTTTAGTATCCCATAACACAAATCTTGAACTTACTTTGGGGCTAGCTGAATTTGAGTATTTTTTCTCATATATACATTTTTTTTATGGCATAGTAGTGTAGTAGTCAAGATTCTTACCGGATCGCGCCAGGGCTTCACGTCTTTTCCTTTCCTCTTCCTCCCTGCGTTTGCGCGCTTCTAAGCTATCTGGACTTCCTCCTGCACCAAAACCTGTATCGTACAGAGATGAACAGGCACTTTTATCACCTGTCTAATGTTACCTGAGTCATAAATACTAATGTGTTATTTGAATGCTTTGTTTCTAAATTTAACTGATCTTAATTTACCTATGTAAAATAAATTGATTAAAATTCTATATTTAGAATTAAGGTGACAAAGGCAGTATGTATGAGAGGAACTAAATGATTTACTTCATATAGACTTTATTATTTGTAGTTAGCCAGTCGGAGGTATTCGTGTCCAACTGGTATCAAAGACTTATGAAATTGAGATTTTTTTTGTAAGGGTATGGAATACTCCCTTAGCAACATGTCAATAATCACTTTGTCTGAATTTCAGTTTCATCAATACGCCATGCAGCTAAATTTTGTGACATTTTGGCCCTGTCTATTCCGCATAGGATAAAATCGTGACATATGTGTATGGTAACAAACCTCCGACCCCGCCTGCCCCTGCGCCCCACGCTCCTGCCCCGCCCGGGCCGCCGCCTGACCCCGCTCCTCCCACCCCTCCGATTCCCCCGGCACCCCCCGCCCCTCCGATTCCACCGGCTCCCCCCGCTGCCCGTATCCGCGCCTCTTCTGCTTCCCGTCTACGACGCTCTTCCTCAGTTTCTGGAGAGCTGCGAGAAATGTGAAAAAGAAGTTATAAATGTACTTTTAAACTTTCGTTGATGACTTTTTCAATTTTCAAAGGTAAAACCAAATTATTGAAATATAAGTTTCGGTTTGTATATTGGGGAAATTAAAGTTTATTAAAAAAAGTTTATTAACTACTAAGTACCTAATAACTTTATTTAATTTCCCTCTAACTTATTAGTTAGAGGCAGAAAATTTCTTAATATGTAGTTGTTAAGTTTAATCTCGTTTTTTACGGAGTAGAACGGGTAAGAACGTAAATTAAAAAAAGAATTACCCAGGTCGTCCTTTTCCTCCTAATCCTGCCAGCATTCCCTTCATTGAGGGATCCATCTCGGCCAACGCTTTAGGATCTAATCCACCTAAAAGTACACAAAATGTTTCATGGCAATCGGTAAAAGATTGTTGCCACCTCACCCGCAATACAAATTTTGTCACGAATCCTCAATATAACTAGTTCAAATAAAAGGGCTTCCATTTGAGTAGAAGAATACTTTAATTCACGACAAAATTTTGCGGGGCGAAAATTTTATCAGAGTTGTCAAAAAGAGAACTCACTTTCATTGGTCGCGACTCCCGCCAAATAGGTCTTCGTGATATCAGCCGTTTCTGAAATATGTGTACATATTAAAGTACTCAGAATAATGAAACAAAATCGACGAAATTTACCATGCTACTAGTGATCAGAACTATATATTTGTATGAAAAAGTTCTCGCTCAAGGTAAGAAGCCACAAAATAAGCAGGTAACAGTAATTACTTATACTGCCGAGCTCAATAGTAAATGTAAAGATTTCCTCAACACCGGCCACTTACCAGACATATTCTTCTGGGCAACAGCCGAGCCTCCAGTCAAATTAAGGGCCTTAATTTTTTCGCCGACCTTTTCTTCGATAAAAGGAGCAGGTCGTTGACCTCCAAAATGTGGCGCATTTCCAATCCTGAAAAATTCCAACTTTGAGGAAACTCTTAATAGTGACGGGCTTTTCATGTCCATGAGTACTTACGCGTATACCAGTGTTACAATTTAGTGAGAATTCTCCCTAAATAATGGTCGAGAACTGAAATAAAAAAAACAGTTATCGAGCTCAGAAAATAATAGCTAGAGAACCGTGTCCACGCGTTCGTGTCTGTGAAATTGTACGATGCACTCACATTTCGGCAGCCTTCTCATGGGTCGCGCTAAACTTGCCAATCGTGAGGAATTCCTTCCCTTTCTCTTTATCCATCGCATCATGAATAACTTGCATTGCTTCTCCTATATAGGAATTTGTTTCAGTTAGTATATGACTTAATAAACAAGGAGATATAATATGAACATACAGTTTAAAAGTATTTTATCATTTCTTTTATTTTCACACTTTGTTCAAGTCTTAGGTAAATATGCACCTAAGAATACTATGACTATCCTTGCCCCAACTTATATGTATAGGTATATAAGGTGATAGATATTATATGCTCTTAGGAAATAATAATGTTTTTAAATTTTAAAAACATATTTATAATAAGGAAAGATTTGTATTTGAAGAATAAACTCAAAATCTACTGGATCAATTTTGACTAAATTTAGGACAAAGATAGACCTTTAGAAGTAATATAGGCTTCTCTAGAAAAGCTAGTTTTAAATATTTATGACATTTTAAAAATGTTTTTTACCCACCTCTTCCTTTTATAATATCAGTCAGATGTGCGGCTCCTTCGTGCGCCGGATCTGGAAAAAGATGTATGCACGTAAATCTAGACAATAAATAACATTATTATCGCATAGAAGTACGTAAAACCATGAACGCCACAATTTTTATCGATAAACTACCTCCACAGATTTTTTTTATTCCAACTCTTTCTAATTGGCCTTACTAGAAAGAGACAAAGAAGTATCGAAAAATTTCGAGGTAATTTAGGAGGAGATATTTTAAATATGTGGCTACTATTAAAATACATGTTAATCATCACATCACCATCCATATTATGTCCTACACGTGGTTTCTCGCCTTTTTTGGACTACGAGAGCATAGTTTACCTCAAGAGCATTTACCATTGTGATTTCTCGTGGGAATAGGTACCGTACCTTTAAGCGCAGCCTTTAGCTTCTGCTCGGGTATGACACCCTCCACCTTGCCGAGCATGGCCTTGCGTTTTGACTCATCGTGGGCTGATGTCACACCTATTGGAGCTTTCATTATTCTGAAAAGTTTGAACAATAATGGAACGGTAAAATATTTTCAAGATTATTATATCTATGTTATATAGTACGTAATGTCTCGGCTCGTAAGTATTGGGCCATAGTCTAGGGTAGGTATAGATTTCGGAATAATATAAGACTATAGAAGTCGTAGGTAATGTAACGTCGCAACTGATGGTTGTAACACTATAAAGTTTTCATATTGCATCTCTGAGAATTGACAGCTTTTATGCAATATTACGACACATGACACCTGCAGTGTTTAAGTACAATATTTATTTTGTCTTTTTTTATTCCAATTGCTATATTTTGGGGAGAGTTATGTGAAAAAGGTACCTACTCATCTCCACCTTCAGTGTACGTCAGTTTGTAAATCCCTTCTTGGCCTACGATGGTGTCGCCCTGCCGGCCCATGAGGTCAGCTAGCACCCGACGTTTCTCCTTATCGGCTGTATATTAAGGAGCTCTATTAATAAAAAATACTATAGGATGAATCTCAAAATCAGTCCCAAGCTTATTCTATCCCATCTTCTTGGCTAGAAGAATAATTTTGTAAATAATTTAAAACATTTAAGTATGTACTTACTTTCCGGAAATGGCGCTGCCAAAAATTTTGAGGCATCATCGACGATCCCTTAAAAGAAATAAAAACTTTTATTACACAAATTTTCACAAATAAGACGAGGTTTTATTACATAAAACAAGCTTTTCTATGGGATTGGGATTTTGCTTTATTACAACTGTTGAATATCTACTTGGAGGTTAGCTGAATTATAAACATATAATAATACATTATTATTACATGTAGTTACTTAGCATAACATTACAAAAACCTATTCTATGGTTTTGACTTATTAGCCAAAACGAATAGGAGAAAGGTGACCTTTTCATTATTATTTTTGATTAATAAGCCAGTCAACTTTTCCACACAAAATCATGGTATATACCTACCTGCCATATGTTTTTCGTGCTCTTTAGCAGGTCGTTTCTCAGTTAATTCCGTCAGTTTACCTCTCACAGATTCATACGCGCCTTTGTCAACTTTGTCATTATGCAAAGATGGAGCATTTTCAATTCTGAAATTATATTGGTATACAAGTTAGAACTGAAACTTTATATTTGAGACTAAATCAGTAAGAATAAAAGTATTAAAATAATAAACTGCTGAACATTAGCGGGCATTATTACGTTCATACAGTGTTACGTCGTTCCATTTATGAAAAACATAGAGTAAATTAGTCAAACCGCTAACCGATTGTTTTCATGGTAAGGGAAAAAAAATGAGTATGACAGCCGGAACTTGCGTTTTAAATTCTTCTAGCACGATCACTGATGTTTACCTATCTATGATCCCAGTACCCACCTGAATTCCTTTTCTAAAACGGTAAGAGTTTTACCCACACCCATTGCAAATTATAGGTAAAATGACTGGCGTACGCCTATAGTGCCATTTGCTTTACCTTCTAGCCCCATCATTGTAAGACTGCTGGTATCCTTGTAACTGTCCCAGGGGAGAATCGCCGCCGTCTTCTCTCATCACTTTTACCAAGTGATCCAACGCCATTCCTATAGATGATTTGCATAGAGTTTAATGTCTCGTTTTTTGTTAGTCACCTAGTTGTTAGTTACCTACGTCACATTCCTGTTTTTACAGTGGGTACCAGTGTACAAAAGGAATTGTACCTAATATAAACTGAGATTTACTTATGTAAAATTGTATTTAAAAGTAACTAGTAAAAAGCTATTTTACTTATTACTTATATGTATAAGTATACTAAATTTACCAACGTATTTTCACTGGTTGAAACTGTGCATGTAAAAATATTACAATTTCACTGAAACTGATTACGATCTTACCCTTTTCCATCCCCACTTTAGCCAAATGTTTCGAAGCGTCACCCATAGTATCTGAAACAATTTTTTTTTATATCTAACAATCATACACACAAAAGAATTTGATCTCGAATAAGATTATTTTAGTATTAGATTATTATTAGTTATTAGTATTAGATTATTTTCCTATAGAACAAGTCAAAAAAAATATATTTTATTGTGTTTTGTAGCATAATCTGTTAAGAACAGTGGTTTTTATGGTAATGTCAGGTTTACAATTAACCTACTAACCACCTGACTGTATCTCCGAAACTTAATTTCATTACAAAGACGTAAAGTTTTGTGAAATATGTTAGGTCAACTCCGTAAAGAATAAAGTCGTGATAACCGCGTATGAAAAATATAAAATATGCATACCTCTCACGTTTTCTGTGACTCCTGGCGATAGTTTGGAGGGGACGCCCCTCCCCATTTCCGCGGAAATCTCATACATTAAGTTATCGCTCTTAGGGTCGTGTTCTAAGGGACCAACGTATTTTAAACTGTAAACAAATATACATACATACATATGGTCACGTCTATATCCCTTGCGGGGTAGAGCCAACAGTCTTGAAAAGACTGAATGGCCACGTTCAGCTATTTGGCTTAATGATAGAATTGAGATTCATATAGTGACAGGTTGCTAGCCCATCGCCTAAAAAAGAATCCCAAAATTGTAAGCCTATCCCTTAGTCGCATTTTACGACATCCATGGGAAAGAGATGGAGTGGCAAAAACAAATATAATTTAAATAAATCAAAACTTTCAACTTTTTGTTAATTCAAAATACAATAGAGCCGGTTTTCGGCTGTCCTGGGAGTTATCGGGTTAAAATGAGCTATGCTGCCTTAGCCGGGCTTTGGTAGAAGGGGTAGGCCCAAAAACCTGGCTTGAAGTCAATGTGCTAATGGTCTTAATACTGAGGAGAGCTGTAAACCGGACAAAGGAGAAAATGAAAGTCAGAAAGAGACCACAGGCCCGAACATACCTAGAGAAGCGAAACCTAGGGTAGCTCATAAAAAGGTGCGTACTCATTATCTTTGTCTGTAAAAGGATTGGCATGGCTTACCTACTTATCAATGTAAAGTCAAAATCATTAAATGGGTAGTGTTTTAATTTGACAAAGTAATGATGCCGAAGGCGTATGCCAAGGAAGCAAGTAGCCTAATTTTTTTTTAAATATAACAGTAGCCAATTCCGGGCCAAAATGAGTTATCAATATTAATTAATGTATTAGTTTTACGTGTCTCCGCCTTCTTTGTAGGTCTGGCCATAGTGCTTGTACTTGAATAGAGGTCTCTTCCCCAAGGACCGAATGACCGCCGCCAAGAAATTCATCGAATATCTTGAACCGCCTATACCACCTACAAATTACATTTGACCCAAATAAGTGTATGTAAGTAACTAATAGTTTAGTTAAGTTTACATTCTTTATGCCTGACTTAAGATGTTTGATTTGCATAATAAAACTAGGAATTTGTATATTATCAAGCAATTTCAGGACAATATTCAACTTTGTTGTGGTTCTAGGTAATACAATTTAGGATCTAGCTTATATAATGGGATATGTTATCAATAGTTTTATAAAAAAAATCAACTTACTTCTTAAAGCCACCACCTGTGACAAGAACTTAGAAGCATCTTGAATAGCCGCTGTAAGGGGAAAGAAATGTATAAAATATTCTATTCATAACATATTATTTATCATTTGGTAAACGTACAAGTGGGGGATCAAACGAAACAAAAAAAGGCGCTTAGAAACATTAAACTTTTCATTCTTACACTTGAATATTGAGATAAACATGTAGTACGAGTAAGATATTGTAAAGCTACGAGTAGGTATTACTTACATTTTGTAGCCAGTGCAAGATTTGGTGGAAATTTGCCCTCCATATCGGTTGTCAACTTTGCTTTTATTTCATTTGAGACATCTTTAATCGGCGAATACGGTACTATAGTGGGAGATGTTTCGATTCTAAAATAAAAATGACAAAAAAATAAATTTCTAATTTTGATTTCGTAAACCAGTAGGTACAAAACAATTATTTATTATATAGAGTGCCGTGTGGTTCCTGGCACCAATACAAAAAAGAATAGGACCACTCCATCTCTTTCCCATGGATGTCGTAAAAGGCTACTAAGGAATAGGCTTACAAACTTGGAATTCTTTTTTAGGCGATGAGTTAGCAACCTGTCACTATTTGAATCTCAATTCTATCATTAAGCCAAATAGCTGAACGTGGCCATTCAGTCTTTATAAAAGACTGTTGGCTCTGTCTACCCCGCAAGGGATATAGACGTGACGATATGTATGTATGTATGTATCATGATAATTCTTTCACCGAATCTGCGGGTGTTATATCTGGGCCGCTAGTAAATAATATTCTTACTCAGTAGCTCCGGTTCCATAAGACAAGCTGAAATTATTTCTTTTAACCAACTCTTTTGGACCAGCCGCCTTCATCATTTTAAGCAAATTTCCCATTGCTAGATCTGCGAAGAAAATAATCACTTTTCACTCTATTCGTTCTTTTTGACTTAGCTAATGGATGGTAAGTAAAAAAGAAAGATATAAGACATAACCTTAGTAAATCGAACCTTAGGAACTATTCACGAACGTTGAAAAGGCTAATGGCTAATAACTGAATAACATATGCTTGAAAATATTTGAGAATAGCTCCAACGGTTGGTATAATATCTTACCCCTGTCACGAACAAACGCAGATAAGTAATTAGCGCATCTGTCGACAACCTCTGAAAAACAAATTATTACATTATTTTTAGTCTTACGTAATAACAATTAAATAGAATAGGCTCATAATATCAAATAAATACCTTAAGTGAATGTTGTGTTATTTAATTACGGAATAGTGTTATTTTCTAACCTAGGTCCCAGTAGGTCTGTGGCAGGGAACAAATTCATTCATGATTTTATATTTTACATAAATGGTTTTATCAAAGTTAGTAGGTATACAATTAATATTAACGAAAATATTTGTATTACAAAGAAAATAAATTGTCTAAAATAAAAAAAGAAATGCTGTGTTTTATTCTTACCGTCCATATCCCTTTTTAGATTCTTTGGAGTGGAGACGTCAACTGCCTTGTGCAATGCCTCCTTGAACATAGGCGCTGTTGTTGGGTCCGGATTGCTCACGGTCAAACCGGGGGCTGATTTCAAGCTAAATCAAACATTAATTGCATTTCAAAATTGTAATTTTTCACGAGCTAATTTATTGAAGAAACTTAGCCTGGCGGAAGATTTTCCCTTTGGTGGCGGTAGAGCCAAAATAAGGCTCCCGCTACAAAACGTTGATCATGCACAATTAATTTTACTAAAAATAAACTGCATAATTATGAGTAGACTATTTTGTGAGCCGGAGGAGAAGGCCAGGATTTTACAAATATGTAATCAGCATCTGATTGGTTGTGAATAATTTTTAATGTATACCTAAGTTTGTGGTAATTCACGCTAACAAATAGGCTAACTACTATATTAAAGTAGAAAAAAAAACATATGTATGTAATACTAACGTGTATGCTGTCTCAAAGCAATATGCCAATGGAGGATGATTGGGGGTGAACGGTTCGGTTCCCAAATGCTCTAATGTGTCAATGAGAAGGTCAAAGGCTGGTCCGCGCTCGTCTGAAATAGTATTTTAAGCTATTACTTTGTATAGGTACTCATGAAACTAATGCTTTCATTGGCGTATCTACAGAAACATTCTGGGGTTACCTGATTTTAATTATTGATTTTATTATTTCCATACAATATTTAACCTTATTTATTTCCATACAAACATTAACTTCCAAAAAGCTTGATTTTTGAAAAAGCATCCTTTTTAGAACACGGGGTTTTAACTAAATGCATACTAAATTTCATTCGAATCGGTCCAGCGGTTTAGCTGTGAAAGTGGAACAGACAGACGGACAGATTTTCATAATTTTAATATGGATTCCATATTATACAAAATACAATGTTAATGGTGCAACAAGCGGACTTAGTGCTTACAGCATTATTAAACAGTCTTTATTACTTGATGGTAACCAAATTATTCCGTGGTGGATACCACTCTCCTCCGTTGGTAAAACTTAATATGAAGTCTTCCCGATCACAGAGTCTAAGTGCAAAATGTCAAACAAAGCGAAAGTTCTAATGAGCAATCTGCCTAGCTAGCTAATCACCCATGTAGCAAACGTCGAACTATTAAGAGGTCTATGAAACAAAATGCCTATTTATGGAATATTGGTATGTAAAAGCTGTTGTGTTGTTCGTTAGCCAAAAACTACTAGTGGTTTTACTTACTTTCGTCTACCGCCTGCTCAGACAAATACTTTGAACAGAGATCCACAGTATCTGTAAGGTGAAATTATGTTAAGTAATAAATACTTAGGCCCTTATTTTGTTTCACAAATTCGTTTTCTTTTTAACAATTAGTTACTTAACCATTTTGAGGCTGATATTAGCTCTTGATATAGCGCTTATTACGTATACCTACCAAAAATCATCAAAATCAAATTGTTACTAACAAAAATACAAGACAAAAATACAAGATGATAATCCTCTTTTAGCTAATGGGCTAGCAACCTGTCTCTATTTGAATCCAATTCTATCATTAAGCCAAATAGCTGAACGTGGCCTATCAGTCTTTTCAAGACTGTTGATCTGTCTACCCCACAAGGGATATAGACGTGACCATATGTATGTATGTATGTAAAAGATATTAGTATGTTACCTGCCATTTCAGCCTTCAGTTCGGGCGGCGTGGTGCTCTCCACAGTCTTCGTCAGGGAAGCGTGTATCGCTTGAGACAGGTTGGGCTCATCGTGATCCGTTTCAAGACCCTTGGCCTTTTGAAGGCTGTTTAAAGACATTTAGTCATTAATAAAACTTCAAAGATAGGGTGATAGCTCCACTGCTTCACTTCCTACGCCGTAAGAGCGCATACGATAGATATGATAACTGCACATAACTCATTTATAAATGTTCAGAGTAGGATTTGAACCGGTGTATTATGGTATTTTAAGACATTGTATTCGTTTAACCACTAAAGCCAGTTACAACTTTAAAAATCTATCTCGACGTATTGGTAATTATACATTTTATAAGATTTACTTATTTATTATATTTATAAAAGTATCTCACTCAGCCGCAGCAGCGCCGTAAGTGCGTTTAGCTTTCCCTTGCTCAAATAGTTTCTCATTGGGCTTCTTCTTCATAGCTTCTATTAGCAACCGGAATGCAGGGCCTTTATCCTCTGTAATTAAAATAAAGTGGCGTACCTAATTAATTAAAATGTTGTATCATAACAATACGACTACAAAACTATCAAACAGATTTTTATAAAATCCTATCACAAAACACGAGGTGACTCCGTCGTCCTGACATCAGTCTTCAGCAAACTTTGCATTCGGAATAATCCATATTTTCTGAATATGCAGGTTTACTAAAGGTTGGTACATACATGACCGTGGTACATACATGACCGTGGTAGCATTCCAATATGGGCAATATATAATACCTTGACTGCTAGACTGCGAGCGACTAGGAGACCGTCTGATTTGTAATATGTTGTTGATATTTCTTGTATTGTCATTGTATTACATACTTACTATTATATTCTGCATTTTGCGCTAAGTAATTCCCGCATATGTTAACCATCTCTGAAAAAAAACAGACGGCAGAATTGAACTTATTTGTTTAAAAGTTAATCTTATAAGAATATTTTTGTTAGTCAAAAAATTATAATAGCAACAAAAGTGTGTCAGCAATATGCTTCGTCAAACAATTTAAGGAATCGTTTAAGTTACACATTCATAGGAACCTATTTACCTACTTATACCTACATATCATCACGATGGAATTGAGACTGAAATGACAGGTAGTTAGTCCAGCTGACACACACTACGTTTTTTTTCGCTATCATACCAGCATGCAAGACTTAGTTTAAGTCATACCAAAATATATAATGACAATGAAAACCTTTCATATTTGATGCCAATTTGCTCGGTGTGTTAGACTTTACGACTTCCGCCAGGTCCGTATGTAACTTTTCAGCTAGAGTCGTATCAATATCTGGGGCTTCGAAATTGGTTGCTTGTTTTAATCTGAAAGGATAACGATTTCTCAACTGTTCCTCGCACTGACCTTTGGGGCTTTAACTGAAAATTTGTGTATTAGTGTATTGCATTATCCTCAAGGGTAATAATTTTATCTTTAGCCTTATTTTGCTACTGCAGAGCAACCATGCGTATCTATACTTAAAAAATAGAATTTTGTGTTTGTTTATAACGAATAAACTTAAAATAAGACAGAAGGGAATGAGAATTTAGGTTTCACGACGTTTAATATTTAGTATATTTGAGTCATTTACACCTTTTTTTGAAAAGTTGGTCTAAATTTATGCGACTGTATAGTGTGTGTTTGTAGCGACAAATAGAAGTTCTATGTATCGTCATACTCATCAGCTCCTTCTTCGTAAGTCTGCGTGAACTTTCCGTGGGTCAAAAGCTCCGCATTCCCTTTCTTTTCCATCGAATCAGTGAGAATCATAAAAGCTTCCAACATTTCACCTGATCAAAAAATAATAATTGAAGTTTCTAATTAATTAAAATATGTATATATAAAAAAAAATAAGATCATGTTTCACTTACCAGAAAACTTGAGATATGCCGGTGACGCTGCAACAAATAATTTGTTGATTGTTTTTACGACTGAATGACATGAATTATATTGTACTATGATACGAGTATAGATATACAAAAAACAAACTACAAATCTGCAAAAGTTATACTTACGTCCTTTGAGAAGTCCTCCCTGAAACAGATAATAATTAATTTAAAGACAATTAAGTTATTTACCAAAAGTTCAAAATATCAAACCTTTCTTCAATCTCCAATCTTGTACAAAATGAACACGCTAATACACTTTTCGGAAAATATACGAAAGTAAAGCCATTAAAATGGAGCAAATGAAGAAAGGTTTTTTTCATTATGAAGACAAATAGTTACCTTTGTCTGACGGCGTGTTCACTTGTACGAGATAGGAAAATAAAAAACATTGATAAAGTTACATATTTTACTTTATTTTTTTTATTATATACTTCTTAAAATAAATCATTGTTAACATCATAATTGGCACACTACAAAAACTTTGTCAGTAAGTGGGAATTTTGATAAATTTCTTTGTTGTAAAAAAATTCAGGTGATTGCAGTAGACTGAGGTTTGCTTTTGTTTAGGACTGTGTCATAGTTGTCTATCATCCAATTAAGGTCCGGCATGAAGATAATCTTAATTGATAATATGCAGCTACCGTTATCCTATGAAAAATAGTAAAAACAAAGTTAAAAACTTATCTCGCAAGTTTTGAGAGTTAATTACAACCATATCTAGTTTTTTACAAATTGTATCGTAAGGTCGTAGACCTTGCTTTCGTAGCAAGCTTACGAAAAGTAAAGCGGGTTCGTAGACCTCGTAACTAGGCTCGTAGACGTTCGTAGACGTTACCACGAAGCTTTGGAAAGGTAAGGCGGATTCACAAACCTTGCTACGAGGCTTACATAAATAAGGTGGGTTCGTTGACCTTGCTACGAGGTCTGAAAACGTAAAGCAGATTCGTAGACATTGCTATGCGGTTAACGAAAAGTAAGGTGAGTTCGTAACCTTCGTCATAACTTGTAACGATGTTTTTGCATTAAGGAAAAATCGTAGAATCTATTTCAGACAGAACCAGTTACTTGATCTAATTTCAATCATATTGGCAGTATATCCACTTTAATAGTGTTAAAAGGTATTGCACTTACTTCGCCCATCATATTGAGAAAGTCGTCGGCGAATCCTGCGTCGCCATAGCCGCCGCCTGCGGCATCTGCTTCCATTACATCTTCAAATAAGCAAGAAAAGTGTAAAATTTTACATCAATTTAATTATTACATACATATATTGAATTTAATTTGTATATTTCATGTAAGTGCATCTCTTAATATTAAAGACGAGAAAAACTACCCACTTTATAGTAAAAAAAAACAACTTCTCATTTTAAACACACTTTTACATACATAAGTATATCGTATACATAAACATCCCTTACAGGGTAGACAGTGCCAACATTTTCAATAAGACTGAAAAGCCACGTTCAGCTGGCTTTACGATAGAATAGACAACCTAGCGCCACTTAACGATCCGCCCAGTTTTTAGCTGGAAAATGGTAAATGGAAAATGGTATACATTTAGATAATGACAAAAATTATATTATTACAAACATAGCATTAAGTGTACTAACATATTGTGAGTCCAAGTTAGTCGAATAAATAATTCTTCATCCATTCATTTATTGACATGGCCGACTAAATCGCTAAATACTTCTTCAAGAATCGTCCAACCACATCGTGATATGGCCAATATAGCTTTCGGGCGACGGAATGTACGGCCCGACCGATACTTACCATTTACTGTTTGCTTAAATTGCTTGCCGATGCTTTCGGTGTGACAGCCGGAGTGGTAAGGGGCGTGGGGCCCGGCGTGGGGTTCGGCGTGTCGTTGGGGGTCGCCGTGGGGCTCGTGCCTCCCGAAGTGGTGGTGGGGGTCCCAGCGGCGTCAGGAGCCACCTCCGGCCTCTTGTCATCAGCATGACTCCGTTCCACTTCTTCACATGGATAAAAATAGAAGTAGCTAGGTAAGAGAATGCCTTACGAAGCCCATTTTGTTGTTTGTAGTAGTCTAGACATACAGAAAGACTTTTGTATAATGTTTATTTTCTCATTTAAGTTTATTAATAAAAACATTAATAATTATTTCATTGAAAGTCTCTAATAATTTTTTTGCAAATTTAAAATGGTAGTCAAACACTGCTAAATGGACTTCGTGCGAACTTCTGTGACGTACCTTAAACCACCGCATACAGCCTCTGAGAAAAATGGGGTGACTGTCTAACTACGGTGTTTTGAAATTCATGACAATTGTTCACCGTTTTCGAGTGACCCCATTTTCCTCAGACAAATTTTCTAATTTTACATATCTAGATACTAATCGACAAAACTTTATTTCATGAAGAAGTCTGATAGGGCTTTTGAACAATGGTCATAATTTGAGACCCTTACCTTAAATATGATGGACCAATATCTTAATTCGCGATGTGGAATCAAAGCACACCAATCAAATTTTTCCACGGTTTTGTACAGTTAAAATTATTTAAATTTCGTTTAACCGTTTTGATCATGGACAACAATTTAACTTGATGTTAGTTTTTCTAATTTCATTTTGGTCATTCACCAACCTTCTGAAATTCCCTCAGTCCCTCTATTGTCGTATCTGAAATTCTTAGTCTAGTCCGCAACGCTGTTTTTTCTTGCTTTCAAACAGTATAGGACAATTATTTATGGGTTAAGTTACCCACTTACCGTCATCTTCGTCGAAGTCCATCATGAGCATGCGATCATCAGACTCTGCCAGTATTTCATCGATCCAAACTGCAACCTGAAAATTCAATAATTACATTACATACATACAAAGGATGACGAATTATCGCAAAATTAAAGCAAATAGGTACTAAGTATATGATTATCCAATTCATACAAAATAATGAAATTGTGTAACAGAGCCATATCCGTATAGGATATTGGCAATACAAGGACTCAACATTTTTGAAACTGCCAGTGAACTACTTGTATTACTTAACAGGCAACAGATAGTTCTAAATTAACTAGCGACCCGCCCCGGCTTCGCACGGGTGCAAAATTATAAATGTTATTATACATAAAAACCTTCCTCTTGAATCACTCTACCTGTTACAAAAAACCGCATCAAAATCCGTTGCGTAATTTTAAAGATTTAAGCATACAGACAAACAGACTAAAATAGCGACTTTGTTTTATACTATGTAGTGATAACTTACTTTGTCGGCCATCTCCATCATGAATCTAGCTTTAGGATGGGTGTTCCTGCGGGATGGAGGCTTCGTGTGCATGCAGCCGCATAGCTCGCCCAAAATTATGTTCGACAGTCTTAGCATTCTGTTCAAACCATTTCAAGGATTTACTCGTGTCAATTATTATTTTTAAATTAACAAATCATATACCCAATGCTTCCTTCAATTCAACAAATAGTTTTGGTAAAATTAAGAGAATGCAAGGTTAGATATGTATAACGACATAGTAGCCTTGAGTTACATGAAAAAAACTTTCATAGGATGAAAAACCTGCCCTAAAGATGAATACATCTAGATGGTTTAAACTCGCGTCTTAGAAAATTGTTCAATTATTGCCCACAAAAACCCATGCACTTTACCTATACAAGTGTCAGTGAGTTTCTAGCTATTACAAGACTCTAAGACTAACCGAAGAACTCATTCCATTTGATATTAAAATCCATATTTATATTATATAAATGTTTAACTATGTTAGTGTGTTTGTTTGTCAACCCTTCATGTCAAAACCACTCAACCGATCTCCATGAAATATTGCATACATTTAGTGTAATACGAAGAAGAACATAGCGTTCGCGCAGTCGGAGCGGCGTGCGAATGCTAGTACCTAACAATAAACACTTGTTCTAGGCAATAGGCTAGTATCCTGTCACTATTTGAACTTCAATTCCATCATAAAGCCAAGCCACACAGGGGAATCCGGCCTTTCAGTCTTGCGAGTCTGTTAACTCTGTCTACCCCGTAAGGAATAAGAACGTGATCACTGAGGCTGTAAAGATACTGCATTGATGTGTTATATAAATAAATAGAATATGTATAGTCACTTGTCGGCAAGGGCGTATCGTCCGGGCCTTGCCAGCCGCTGTTGGATGCCCCGGGCGAACGCCACGGTGGCGTTGCGCGCCCAAACGAAACGTTTGTCTGCGCATATCGCCAAAACGTCCTTCTTGATCTGGTTCACACGGATCCTTAGGAAAATAAACTACCTACTATTACTTAGTGGGTACTAATTGTATGTACAATATTTGTCATTTGGATTTAGAAAACAAAAAATGCCTTATAATTTCATGATGATTTCTTGTACTTTCGTGGTCAAACCTACAGTTTTATAAATTCACAAAAATAATAAGGTACGTTTTTTTTCAGTTGATGAGTTGTGGTGACTTTTGAATTCGCCAAAAATGGCAACATCACATCGCGCAAACACACGATAAGTATCTACTTAAAAAAGGTTCTTCGAAAAGCAAATAAATATTATGTCTGTACATATTACTTTCAAATATACCTTATTATCTAATTATCGAATTTCTACAAAATTTGAATCTATTGAAATTATTACTCACGCAGCATTCCTCTTCCTTGTCTTTTTAAGGTTGATGAAATACTCGTAGGCTTGATCTGGCTTGAAAGGCTCGTCAGCATCCAGCATCGCGCGCAGACGAGCGATCTGAACACGATTAATTTAGATTTGTTTGTGGATTCGATTACCAGCACAAAGATATAATGACCTCCTTCTTAAGTATTGTATGAGGTTCTGGATGTGTCGTGTGTGACGCAAATTATGCGCAGTATTTAAGAAGATGAACATGAAAAACACCGTCACCCTGGTCTTCACTGCTAAAGTCTCTCTTGTAGGAATTCACAGTCAAGCTTGACTGATTTTTAAGAAATTTGGAATGGAGCAGATGAGCTTACCCTGAGATGATGAAATATAGCGGTTACATTCTTTTCGGTCCAAGTGCTAGTAACAGAGTACAATATAAAGTATACGCACCGTCTCCGCAGGTAAAGTATGAGCGTGTTCTCTCCACAGGTAGATGATGGACCGTCGCGGGGGCTTCGACATGTACTCCAGCCTGTCCGTCAGCACGGCCCCGTGGCGGCGCAGGCAGCGGGCGTGAGCTCGCATTGCCGCCCGCGACAACTTCACGTCGGTGGCTTTTGGACCCCTACAAAAAAGTGAAAAGCACGCATGTTACTTCAAACTGTTTAATACGCAGGTAGCATCCCCTTTGTAACATGATAACTTCCGAGGATTTAGTGCTATTTTGTTGCTCTCCAACCGGTTGGTCTGAAAGACTCAATGCTGTTGCTGACAACGGGCGCGATAACTAAGTACACGTCTGCGGCTTGGACCCCTAAAATTATAAACAGTAGGTACGCATAGGTATGTATATTGCTCAACTACGATAACCAGAAATAATAATTTCCATATATATATTTCGATACCTGGGTCTAGCAGGTCTTGGTGGAGGGCGCACCGGTTTCCTTGGCAGTGACTTGTGCATGACGCGAAGGTCCCGGCCAGCGACGATGGCGTCGGCCACCGACGCGGGCGCAGGCTCCGTCGCGTACGGCGGGTAAGGTGGAAACGACGTCGCTGGCGCAGCGGGCGTCGCTGCAAGCCGACAAATGCATTTCTAACTTACTTTATGTAACTACCTACTATAATTTTTCATAGTCGTCCTTAAGACAGGCGGCGCGTCAGCACCCTGTGCGTAAAGAATTTTGCTTTACGAAGACAACCTCCTTTTTTACTGGGTTAAACTCGAGTGAGCGTATTAATTTAATAATAAGTAGTTACCTTCCCCAGCTAGCGAAGCAGGCATTTCGCTTGCAGCGAATTCCGAAGGCGTTGCAGAAGTCATTGTGATTCTTTTTTATCAACTCGAAACAGTCCTAAGCAAATCTTATCTATTTTATTCGATCGACGTTGCCGATACCATTTTGAAGAATGACATATTGTATGTGAAAGAATAGTTCTTATATGTCATGTTACAAAAGTCGGCAGCCAGTTACTTCAGAAAATTGAGCGTCGGTGGTCAAGCGTAGGTACTGACTCGTTTTTGTATCCCACTGCAACCAAGTAAGAATGTGTCTTTTCCAAGTTACATACCTAAGTACATTTGAATGCTAAACGCCGATAACGAGATAACATCCTATGGTAATCTGTATATCTAATAATGTACAGTCAATGGCAGACAAACATGACCCCCATACAAATCGAATCTGTCAGGGAGTCAGGTTTCTCAGTCGATGACTGTACTTACTAATACTACCTACTTACATAATAGACATTACAGGACCCAGTTGTCCTTTCTATGGATGATTTGACCTCAACAACTTCCAAGATGATATTATCATTAACTCCCATCCCATTTGGTCCGCCCCATTTGACGTTTACAAGGCACGTCTTTTTTCTTTCTAGGTTATGACCCCCATAATCACGGTATTCATAGAAGCAATTTAACTAATTTCAGTTAAAGATCAGATATTCACAAACGTTGACAAGTCTTGTTCATTCTCTCATTTTAGCGTGTTCTCTGTTGCACCCTACACCACCACGTATCAGGCTCAACAAAATCTCACTCTATTTTGTTTGTGGTTACTCCATTAGGTAGGTATACCTATATTAATCTGGGTGGGGGGTTAATCTTTAAGTCCCGCGAGAGGGAAAGCATAAGGCAGGCAAGAACAGGCATATTACCTTGTGAACGTTCGGATATAAAATAAACGCGCAGTGGGGTTAATAATACATTTCGATAAGGTAAGGATACCTATAATTATTTTCTCTATCTAATCGCTTCTCTCCGATAGCTCCTGATAAAGACATGGCCTTTACATGATATAGCACATGAGTAGCTGTAGCTCCTGTGATTAGTACAATTCTTCATGGAATAGAAAATAGGCCATAAATGAGTAACCACCTTTAGTGATAAGTATTTTATTTATTAAAATTTATAAGTAATTAACAGAATTTATTAATTTATTTAATTTGTTTTGATACAAGCGCACTGTAGTTATTTTCCAGGATTGACTAGTTTTCTAAAACATTAATTTTAATAATGCTACAATGGAAATTCTGGTCACAAGTTATAATAATCATCATATTCTTCGACAATTCCATCCTCATCAGATTCTCCCACGTCAGACCCAGTGGGTGTATCAATTGATATGTGATCAGTGAATACTATTTTCATACTTCGCTGATTGATTTCTGGTGATACTAGGACCTCATAGTTTGAATGTCCAAATTCTTTGTTTTCATAAGGCGTGTAGCACTGTCCATACATCCTATGAACCTTTCCAGGTATGAGGTGAGTTCTGCAATAAGCGCGGGCGACGTAAATATTTTCACCAGGTTGGTGCTCTGTGTATCCTCCAACAACAGCTCCCACGGGAATTTCACTTCCACTTGTCGGTACCCAATGGCAGTCATAACCAACCAAAAACTGAAAAATAGAATATGTAGTTTTAAATTTTGCATTTGAAGGTTAATAATTTTCTGACAAACTATTTTTTAGATAGAGGCTTGTGGAGGGAAAAAGTGGAGGCCTTTGCCAAGCAGAGGTTCACAAAACAGGCTATTACAAAAAAATATACACTATGCTATTTAATATATATTCTACTCACTTCAAGTTCAGCACCTCTTTTTTCGTGTGATTCAGAACCCCAAGGAATGTAGCCCACACGTTTTGATGGTACAAATTTTCCTACTGCAAGGGAGCCTCTATGTAGGGCCCGTATTATGTAGAGAGTTTCATGCTCATAGCCACCAATGATTGCATTCCATGGTACCTGGTTTTCTGAACGTACCCACCTAACTGTTCCACCATCTATGCGTTTCTCTATAGGCCTTGGAATTTCAGGAGCCACTGAAAATAACATTTTATTTTATTTGTTTTAAACATCAATAATTATTAATGCTCTCATGCACCTCTTATATAACCATTGCTCAATAAATAATGCTGTATAACATGAGACATCTCAACATACTGTATAGTATGTTGAGAGGTATATTATGCTCACTAAGTTTTTGCCAGAGGCTTCGCTTGTGCACTATGTTGTTTATTGCAAATGCAATAGTCACCACTGCAATAGTCTATTTTTCCTTTCATTCTATGAAGTACTGCTAAATTGGCTCTAGACACTTATAAGTTTCATTGTAATCCAACTGGTAGATTTGTGGCATACACATACAGAATTGATCCTGCTTGCATACTGCAAATTAATTATAAGTACTTATAGATAGCTTAGAAAATAACTCACATTCAAATTTCCAATGCACGGGGCTGAATCCCCTAGAGTTTACGAAAAATGTTACATAACAAAGATCTCTACTGTGTTTTTCTGGAATTGTAAGGATAGGCTCTTTTTCCCCTTCCCTACCAATACTGACAGCTAAATTACTCCATGATATCCAAAAACTTCTGTATTCAGCTGGGCTTAAGATGTTCGGTGTATGTGCCTTACAAGATCCAGAAGTAGATCTGAGCCAGGTGCATTGCCTTCGCCCTAGCACCACCTAAGAATAAATAAATGTCTCAACTGAGAATATGTGCCATGTGGTTCCCGGCACCAATAAAAAAAGAATAGGACCACTCCATCTCTTTCCCATGGATGTCGTAAAAGGCGACTTTTTAGGTAATGGGCTAGCAACATGTCACTATTTGAATCTCAATTCTATCATTAAACTTTCAGTCCATTCAAGACTGTTGGCTGTGTTTACCCCGCAAGGGATATAGATATAGACATTGTATGTATGAGAAGATCTAATTTTAAACCATCATTAAGAAAGTAGTAGGTACATACCTAGTTACTTTTTTATCTAATAAAAGTTGACAAATGGATGAACCTTCCTAATAATAATTCCTTATTATTACTAGGTTTTGAACGAAATTTGGGGTGAAGTTTTCTACTGAGCTGGAATGTTTTAATGTGGTTTAACCGATATTCAATGGAGTAGTTAGTATGGGTACTTACATACATTCAGTGTTCCTACAGTATCTATATTGCTAACCGATGCTCTAATGACAAGGCAAAATATCATTAGGAAACCTGCACCAGGTTCATGGTCATAAAAGCGCATCTAAGGCTCCTCTCCAAAAAGGTATGGATTTATTGGGGACTAATGCCAGAGGGAACACGAAGACATCTACATTCCTATTATTATAGTAGACAGAACATAACTAGATAAACATAAGAGCCAATTTTTTGGGCATTGAAGTATAGTAGGTATAGGTAAAGTTTTTCCTCTTATACACTTTATCCCACACTTTAAGTAGGCTGTCACTTGCCATGTCACTAAAACTCCTTTTTAATTATAATTACTCTGGTTTCATGATATCATTGATTCTTTCTTTCAATATTACACTATGTAAATTACCTGCCACATATCCATAAATACATAATAATTACAACTATCAAATTAATACCATACTTACCCAGAAATTTACACTCTTAGATTCTTTTTTAGAATGTATCCCAATGGCAGCATTATTTGCCCCTTTAACTGCAAACTTAAGGCCGCCTGTTGGAACTTTGTAGAACACCTTTTGTTCTCGAGGAAGGGTCGTTAGTTCTAAAAAAATTTGAACATGTCACACCAATTAATTGTGAGATTAAAAAATGAAAACAAACACTGCCAGAAGACCTGCCGGTAGGTTTTCGGCAGTATGATTGATTGGTACTATTCCTTATAATCCGTACCACTTACCAACAATGTCCCCCATAGTAAATTTTAATTAAATTTTCTCGGAAAGAAATTAAATTATAACAGAAATCGGTATATGAAGAAGTTGTGAAGAAGTGTCATAAAAAGTGACGTAAGAACGTCAAACATTCAACTTTAGCCAAGAATCGACCTTCCAATCAGGGCTTGTTAACGTTACCAAATTAAAATTAAAAGCAATGGTAAATAACGTTATTCACAAAAAGTAATGACTGATACCATTATAGGCGTGATATCTGTAATTTAATCTTATAACGTCATATTAAGTATAATGATTTTAAAGTTTTACTTTATATGTCAAGTCAATGTCATTACCAATTAAGGTAAAGAATAGCAATTAAGGACGTCCTGATAAAGGGGCAGGTCAAAAGTACCCGAAACCGCCGAGTTTGCATGAAGAGAGTTATGAATGTGGATGAAGCGAAGCAAGTATGCAGAGATCGTGGCAAGTGGAAAGAGGTAGTCTCTGCCTACCCCCCCCCGGGAAAGAGGCGTGATTTTTATGTATGTATGTAAAGAATAGCAATACCAAATATTTTTTTAAATGACGGTACCAATAGCGTTTTAACTATTGTTACCATTATGTGAAATAAATGAGAATCTGTTGTTTTATAAAATATAGGTACCTCAACTGTGTCTGCCGCAACGCAACTGTACATTACGCGACGCGATTAAAAGTGTTCACGGAGAATCCGTCATTAAATCAACGAAAACTAGTGGTAACGATACAATCGATACCTTTTACTGTTAACTAAAATCATCAGCAACGTTATAACGTTAGAAGAAGAAGAAGAAGAAGAAGATCCCTCGCGGGGTAGACAGAGCGAACAGTCTGGTAAAGACTGATATGCCACATTCAGATTGTATGCTTTATGATGGAATTGAAATTCAAGAAGTGAAAAGTTGCTAGCCCAGCTCTAAAAATGAGGATTCCAAGTTTATAAGCCTATCTCTTGTAGTAGTCGTCTTTTATGACATCCATGGGAAAGAGATGGAGTGGTCCTATTTTCTTTCTATTGGTGCCGGGAACACACGGCACAAATAATCAATTTAGCTGAGTCCTGGTTCCCACGTCTGGGAAAATTTGTTATATACCTACCCAAAACATTTTCTCATATAATATGGTCGTTACAGATCCATAATTTCGACATGGCCAATCTTCGCATTCTTCCTCGAGATGGCTTAGTTGGCGAGCGATTTGGCATTTAAGCCGATTTGTCTGGCAACTGGCAACGTACAGTTTAATTTTTCACCTATATCGTTTTTTGTTGGGTTTTTATGTTTTTTTAGTTACGTAATTCGGTAACTCAGGTACTATTATTTAACCACAATGGTTGAGCCCAATAATATAGTGATCCCTAGAAAATAATAAAACATTTCATAGGAAATATATAATTTATTAAAAGTAGCAATCCAACAGTATTTTAGAAATTTAAACAAACAAACTTAATAAAATTAAACTGATTACACTTACTAAACTCAACATTATGTTATTTTAATACAGCATATTGTAACATTCCTTTAGGACTTTAAGGGTTTGGACTTGTTTGCAAAGCTGAATTGTAAGTACAAATTCAAATAAATCTTTTATCACTCAACATTGCAGTTATTCTTCATCACTATCTAATCTTGGAATGCCAACTTCTATTGTACTGAACTCACTACGATAGTATATACTGTTAGAGCATCTGTTGTTCTTTTGAGTTGAAACTAGGATTTCGTAATTGGGATGAGCAATCTCTTTGCCCTTATATGCCACATAGCATACCCTATGGGACGGCTGCACCTTTCCAGGGATAATGTGATCACCATGTCTTACACAACCAACATACAGCTTTTCTCTTTCATGAGATTCTGTATGTCCACCGACGACGGCCCCGACTGGGATCTGGCCTCTAGATGTGGGAACCCAAGTAAAGTTGTATCCAACTAAAACCTGTAATAAGAAATTATAGATATTACAGAACAGGCATATTATATACCAGATGCGTGGTCTTTCTGCAAATTGCAACCGAAAATAAACCCCTTGCTCCGACTTTGACCGATGGGATGAATATTTTTAGGCAGAGCCCGTTATGCTTTGCATGGAATTCAACTTCAGAAACTGCATATAAGAGCAACCAACCTCAAAATCTTCTTTTTCATGAGCATCTGAACCCCAAGAAACGTAGGCTACACCTTCCGATGGGACAAATTTCCCAGGGGTCAATGCATTTCGATGTGTGGCTCTTATAATGTAGAGAGCACCGTTTTCATAGCCACCAATGATTGCTCCCGGTGGGAGTTGACCACCAGCAGCTACCCATGTTGGTTCCCCTCCAATGATAGATTTCTGTTTCAGTTTTGGAAATTCTGGTGGCACTAAAATGTTATATTGGAATTATTACGTTCCTGTACATTAATACATACATGTTGTTATATGTAGTCTTCACATGTTCATCTTAGTCCCATCTGTGGTAGACAGTGCAAGTAATTACTAGACTTAAAGGCCACATTTAGCCCGATGACTTAAAGATGGAACTGCTTTGATCAATTTATAGACACATCAAAATGATGAACCAATTCCATGAAATTTTGCATATCTCCATGTAGTATGGAGTATGAAGAAGGTAACAGGATAATTAAATAACAATTAGAAAGATAAGGATGATATTTCCCATTGTGACAGACTTTTGATTCAGGAGTAACAGAGGTTACATTTTTCAGAAATTAATTTGCACTTTAACAGGACTCCCTGCACAATAACTACTATAAACTATTACAATATAAAACATCTGTCTTACATTCAATTCTCCAATTGACATGCCTTACTCCATCTTTCCCACTAAATGTTACATAGTTAATTTGAATCTCTAAATTTTTGTATATGATAAATGGTTCACTTTCACCAATTCTACCCACGCTGATCATTTCAGTATTCCATAGGATCCAGAAACTTCTGAATTCCTCCTGAGTCAAAAGGTTTGGTGTATCTTTTACAACAAAATCTTTATGTGGCCGTTTGATCCAGGATCTTTGATCGTGTCCCAGCACTATCTGAAATACAAGTAGAATGTTAACTTTTGCCATAAACTACAACTATCCTATAATGATAGCAGATTTTTAAGCAATAGCAAAACATCCTAAAAATAAGTAAAATTATAATCATCAGAATTTAATATCTTTCAAATATTTGAAACAGCAAATTTTGTATGTTGTTCATAAAAGTACCATATAGTCATATTCACAATCCTCATTTTCATTACTAGGAGGATCCAGTTCTTTTTTCAAACCAATGACGGCACTATGGCCTTTAATATCAACTTTAAGACCACCAGAGGAGAGCTTGTAAAAGCCTAATCTGTCTTGTGACAATGTGCTCAGCTCTGAAAAACAAAATAAAAAAGTAAATGAAACATTTGCCAGATCAAGAGTTCCTTAAACTGAAGACATATCTGAAAGTGGATTACTAAGTAGGTACCTTTATGTATAAGTTTGTATGTCTACTAATACATAAAAATGTTTGCAACACCCGAAAGGGTAAATATGAAGATCTGTTATACATTATATTTAAGACCTTGTTGTACTCATATTATGCAAATAAAAGTTTGAATTTGAATTTGAACCATAGAACAAGCAACAAACAACAAAAAAGAACAAGAGTACAGGGATAGGGGCATGAAAGAAAACGTAGTCTCCGCCTACGTAACTATTTTAACTGCATAATTAACTTACCAATAAAATCACCCATTATCGGTTATTTTCACTTTACCTTGAAGATTCTTTTTACTTTATATGACTAATTACCTACAGATTTTTTTAGAAAGATGATTCAGATTAATAGCAGAGTATGAACTCATCGCATACCTATTGAATCATGCAAATTACAAAACATAAAAAGAATAAAATACCCTCTAATACTTTTCAACACAAGTTTTTTGAAGATCTTTTATATTTTGTAGTAAGTACCTACAGAGTGAAATTTAAGCATGCTAAATGAAATTTGTGCGGAGATGGAATTATCACAGTTATTATTATGAAATTACAGTGATTTCTCGCGGTTGTTTGTTTGTGTGTCAATGTCAATTCTGAAAATGTAATGGTGTCAATTTAACTGTTTGTTTGACAGTGACATATACGGATGCGGAAAAGGGAAAAAAATATCGGTATATATCTGTCGCAGAGAAATGAGGATATCAGAGATTTCACGAAATCCCTAGGTATACCACGAAATCTCGGAAGATGATGAATATTTAATACATCTTCTTACTTAAAAAAATATTAGTGATATGACAAAATACTATTTCAATCTAGTGATATATCATTTCACTCATTTAAATCTAGTGAAATAAAGAATGAAAAAGTTCGTGCTAAGTCCATTTCAAGTACTAACATAATTATTAACCTAACCTAAGCTTTTTTTTACGCGTGGAAAGACCTTCGTCTTGCCGGCCGGGTACGGGAAGCCGGACTACGGTTATGTGGGGCTTGAACCCACTTAAACCACACGGTGCCATCGCCTACCGCTTCGTTGTAAGGAGCATGAGCTGCCCTCGCTCATGTTCGTGACGCGGCGCACAGTGGGGCCGCTACCCTCAAACTGTACCGATATTTCAATAAAATAAAGTGATTACAGAGTACCCTTATTATATCACTTATTAAGATAACTAACCGAGGTATCAATCGACAGTATTGAAACGTCTCATTACGAACTTAGTTTGTTATAAAAGAGAAGTAAACATCCGTATATTGTCGATAAGATATTTAGCGCTCGTAATTTACGTGCAATTAAGTGCGATTTCTCACTAAATTGAATTATTTTTGGTGTTATTTAGACATGGAACCTTCATCCTCAGGTATGTAACAGTGATTTAGTCATTCTTTTTTTTTCATTGCGTAAATACTTCCTAGTAGCCGAGATAAATAAAGTTTTATAATCGAACTAGCTTTCCGCCCGCGGCTTCGCCCACGTGTAATTCGGTTATATATAGCGTTTTTTAATGATCTCGACAGGGCTTTTTCTTCCACAGGCTGAAATCTTGTTACAACTGGAATTAAATATAGCCTGTGTTACTCAGGGATGATTATCTACCACAGCATGAGGAATATAATTCCCATTAACAAACAAAATTTCTTGAACCATTTTAATTAGAAATTTTTTAACTAAAACTATATCTATGGAAATTAACTAAGACTAATAAAGTAACAAAGAAATGAATAAAAAATGAAGAATATTTTTTTAAAAATCAACTCACACTATAAAACTTATCCAACACTAACTAAATATACTATCAAAAATATCAAATCTAATCAACAAATCAAAAATTAACTGAAATAGAGAGTAAAATAAGTTAAATAAGTCAAGTTAAAAGTTAATGAATCAAACGAATAATAATCTGCCTACCCCTCCGGGAAAGAGGCGTGAGTTTATGTATGTATGTATGTACGAATAATAATTTCAAATCAAAATATTTGTAGTGTGTATTATGTAGTTTCGCGTATGTCCGCTAGGGGCGCTGCTAAAATTACACGATAAATTAGAATATTTTACGCTACCTAGCTAAATGACGGTAACGAAACCATAGCGCGATCTATCTCGATGCCAACGCCATCTATCGAGCATCGAGACAACTCGTGATAGTTAATAGAAAATAAAATTCGGGTGTTTTATTTATGCATACCGATTACGCCGAGATTTATGGACCGATTTACGTGATTCTTTTTTTGTTCGGTAGAGTATACTTTCAAGTTGGTCCCGTTGTTACCTAGTCAGGATCTGATGATGGTATTCCAGGGAAATCAAGGGCAAACCTCAAATTTACAGGCAATTACGTTTTTGACAATTTCATAGATCTGTTTAAGTATTTGCGTCTGATAGTCATCATCCCATGTGAATGAGCTGATGATGGAAGGTACAACTCCTCAACGGTTAGGAGTTGAAAGAAAATTCTTACGAAGTTATACGTACATGTGAGGCTATTAGGTTGACCTGATAATAAAAAGTAAATCTCATTAACGTTAAGAATTTAGGTGAAAATGGATGCGGACAAATTTCGTCTCTTCACTTGTTTCCTTTTAGCTGTTTGTATGGGTAGTGTTAACACAAAATAGGGATTTAAAGGCGTGATGTTATAAATGTTATGCATGTATGTACATTTATGTATGTTATTATGTATGTTAAAGAGACGACTGAAAGTTGTCATACAAAGTCTTTTTTTAAGGATGGGAAATCATCAAATGACCTCTCCCGCTCTGGGTGGAACGGAAGGGAGTGTCAGACTTTTACTGACTAAAACCCACCTCGTTCCTTCAGTTGCCCTTTGCGTTCCGGGGCCACGGTATCTCGTTAGAACTTTCCCGCAGCCCCGGCTCAGTTTATCCCGTTTCCCCCCCTTGGGGGTTGACATTTCAAAAATCCCTTCTTAGTGCTCACTTATGTTACTAAAGGAACCTCTGTTCAAAATCTCAGACTCCTATACCGAGCGGTTTCGGCTGTGCGTTAATAAATCAGTCACCCAATCGCACCCCCTAAATCACGTATGGAGGGTAGTTTGAAAAAACTTATAATGTCAAACATATTTACTTGCCTATGTACGTGTTCATGCCAAGTTTCAAGTTTATAAACCCAAGGAATAAGATTTTTCATAGAAACGTTTTTACCCCTTTTCCCCCCCTTGGGGGTTGAATTTCCAAAAATCCTTTCTTAGTGCTCCCCTACATATCCCAAGGAACCTACATTCCAAATTTCAGCTGTCTACGACCAGTAGTTTCGACTGTGCGTTGTCTGTCAGTCAGTCACTCAGTAACGGAAGAGTTTTATATATATAGATTACGAGAAATTTTATAAACATTCGATGTTTTGTTTGAGTTCAAAGCAATATTAAGCTATGGTTGTTATACGAAAATATTCTTTACTTTATAGGTTTTTAGAAATAAGTTTCAAATTTTGCCACTTTTTGCCACTATACGAAGTATGTCAATTTTTAGTTCATGACTCACAGAAAACATTTTTTATCATATTTGACTTTCGCATTTAGAACTATTTATTTTCTTTCAGGAACGTCTAATAAATTGTTATTTATTACAAGAAAAGAACTTATAAGCATAATGAATAGTTCTGGGGAGAATAGTTTAGAACAACGATACATGCATTTAATTAAAGAGCTTGAAAAACGAATTGGTTGTGACTTCGAGTATATGAAAAAGAAATTGAGTGCTTTCAAGTCTCAATACAAATCAAGATGGGCAAAAGCGAGTAGAACTGAAAACAAATTTAGTATTAATAACAAAGAATGGCTTGAGACATCAATTTCTTTTCCACGCACTAAGTAAGTCCACACTTAAACGCGGCCGACCCGTTACCTCTTTTGAGAATTCTTCGGATAACAGCAAACGTGCTAAAACCAAGCAGTTGCGTGAATCAATGACATCCAAAGAATTAGTTTATGCTGCTTGTATGAGTTTAAGATCTGAAGGTCAAGTGCAAGCTTCAAAAGTTATTAAAGATATTTCTAAACATCCAGAACAAGCCAAGGCTTATAAAGAAGCTTATCAGAAATCCTTGAAGCCGCAAGAGTTAGTGTCAGCTGAAGATGCTTTATCTGATATGATAGAAGCAAAGCTTTCCCGTGAGGCGTACAATGTGATTCGACGAAGAGCTCCGGAAAAATTCCCTTCATATAAATTAGTTCAGGCTGCTAAAAAGCTATGTTACCCTCATGACATTACCGTAACTGAAACTAGTGCTTCTGTCAAGCTACAATCTCTTTTAGATCACACTTCTATGCGATTATGTCAAACATTGATTCCTGTCATCAATACCCTGAATGACGACCTCGACCGGTGCAATGAAATATGTCTAGTATCTAAATGGGGATTTGACGGGTCTTCCGGTCATAGCTCTTATAAGCAAGCATTTCAAGACTCTGCAGCTACCGATTCAGCTGTATTTATTACATGTCTGGTACCGCTAAGATTGGTAGCTAATGATATCGTCATATGGCAAAACCCAAGTCCTGCGTCAACAAGATATTGTAGGCCAATAAAAATTGAATTTCAGAAGGAATCTGTTGATGTGTCTATTCAAGAAAACCGTGAAATAGAAAACCAAATATCAAATCTTCGTGAAAGTACTGTAAATATTGAGAACAAAACATTAAAAATTCGTTACGAATTAATTTTATCTATGGTGGACGGGAAGGTGTGTAATGCCCTGACAGAAACCACATCAACCATGAAATGCTTTTTATGCGGTGCAACATCAAAACTTTTCAATAACATAGATGAAATGGTTAAAAGGGATGTGAATACCGATAATTTGAGATTTGGTCTTTCTATTTTGCACGGTTGGATTCGATGCTTCGAATGTCTACTACATTTAGCATACAAGCTGCCCATAGCAAGATGGCAAGCTCGTGGGAAGGACGACAAGCAAATCGTTTCAGAAAATAAAACTCGCATACAAACAGAGTTTAGAAAAAAGTGTGGCCTTATTGTAGACAAACCCAAACCTGGTTTTGGAAATAGCAACGATGGCAATACAGCCAGGCGTTTTTTTCAAAATCCAGAGCTATCCGCAGAAATTACTCATATAGACATTGACTTAATTAAAAAGATGCACATAATTTTGATCACTATATCAAGTGGATTTGACATAGATAGTGAAAAGTACAGGTTGTTTGCGCTTAATACTGCCAGATATTTCGTATCTTTATACCCATGGTACAACATGCCACCTACCTTACATAAGTATTTAATTCATGGGCCAGAAATAATATCATTTGCGACATTGCCCATAGGACAATTGACAGAAGAGTCACAGGAGGCAAGAAATAAGGACTTTAAGCGCTATAGGGAGCACCATTCTAGGAAATGTAGTAGGCAGCAATCGAACAGGGATATTTTTAACTTTTTTTTACTAAGTTCTGATCCCGTTATCACAAGTAAACAAAAACCGGTCAAAAACAAAGTTAAAAATATCCCTCAAGAAGCACTGTTCATGTTAAAAGCTCCATCTCCAAATAAATCAGTTGATAAAGGTGCTGATTATGATTATGATGATGATGACGATGATGACGATGACGATGACGGTGCCTTAACATATCTTTAATAATAACCCAATATTGTTCATAACTACGAATTTTGGAGGATTTAAATTTATTTAGTTTATTGAAATAATAATATGATGTACCTTTTTAAATAAATAAAAAATATTATCACCAAAATTGAGTTAATTTGAGTTTATTTCTAGAAGAAGACACGTCTTTGATAACATCCGATCCATTTTAGAAGGTCTAACTGGTTTAGTTGATTTGATGGTACGAATGAGGGTCTATTGCCCCACCGTGCGGCGGCCGCTTCCACGGCGGCTTCCTTTCGCTCCCACTTGTGTCCGTTTGGGTAGAGAGAGGGAGATAGATACATTAGACGATTTTTACTCGGAGGTATCCGTTTTTCTGACATTTCATTAGATTTAATTTAGTAAAACGACATTTCACTGACTATTTTAGTAAGAAGGCGTCGTAAATAAGAATATTCAACACTAGCGACCCGCCCCGGCTTCGCACGGATGCACAGCCGATACTTAATATATCTCTATTAGAACTAACTAAAGGACCGCCCGAAAAGCGGCTAACCAAGTCTTGCTCCCGGCAAAAGTGTCACTTCTGCCTGCAGTCCCGGGCCGTGCAGCAGAAATCGTAATATTTTAATTTCACCTCAACTTCAAAACCAAACGTCCAATTTTAATCATTCAAAGACTAAATATTATCTACATAAACTGTACTTATTGATGAAATTATTTATTTTGATAAGGATTAATAGCATGAGTAAAAAAACGCGTATGAGTGTAGAGCAAAAAAAATTCAAGATTTTTAAATAAAAATGTGGTTGTTGTGCCTCACTCGACATAGATAGGTATAGTGTGTCGCGGACTTTTTTGTAGATATTTATAAGATCTACAATTAATTAAAACATTTTATGGTTCTATCTTTTGTAGTTTAGGCAGCGTACGCAAAATAAGTAACATTTTGGTTGATTTTTTTCAGTTTGTGTCCGAAAACTCCAAATATATTACGGAACCCTATTTTTTTCCAAAATAAAATATAGTCTATGTTACTCGTGGATAATGTAGTTTTCGAATGGTGAAAGAATTTTTAAAATCGGTCCAGTAGTTTTTGAGCCTATTCATTACAACCAAACAAACAAACAAACAAAGTTTTCCTCTTTATAATATTAGTGTAGATAAGCCGTGATTTCGTGATATCCCTAGGGATTTCGCGAAATCACTGCCGCCCGCAAAGCGGCTAACCAAGTCTTGCTCCCGGCAAAAGTGTCACTTCTGCCTGCAGTCCCGGGCCGTGCAGCAGAAATCGTAATATTTTAATTTCACCTCAACTTCAAAACCAAACGTCCAATTTTAATCATTCAAAGACTAAATATTATCTACATAAACTGTACTTATTGATGAAATTATTTATTTTGATAAGGATTAATAGCATGAGTAAAAAAACGCGTATGAGTGTAGAGCAAAAAAAATTCAAGATTTTTAAATAAAAATGTGGTTGTTGTGCCTCACTCGACATAGATAGGTATAGTGTGTCGCGGACTTTTTTGTAGATATTTATAAGATCTACAATTAATTAAAACATTTTATGGTTCTATCTTTTGTAGTTTAGGCAGCGTACGCAAAATAAGTAACATTTTGGTTGATTTTTTTCAGTTTGTGTCCGAAAACTCCAAATATATTACGGAACCCTATTTTTTTCCAAAATAAAATATAGTCTATGTTACTCGTGGATAATGTAGTTTTCGAATGGTGAAAGAATTTTTAAAATCGGTCCAGTAGATTTTGAGCCTATTCATTACAACCAAACAAACAAACAAACAAAGTTTTCCTCTTTATAATATTAGTGTAGATAAGCCGTGATTTCGTGATATCCCTAGGGATTTCGCGAAATCACTGGTTACTTCATTTTCCTGCGACTCGACTCGTCGAATCGATATTTTTCAAATCAATATATTAATATATATCTATATATATAAAACTCTTCCGTTACTGAGTGACTGACTGACAGACAACGCACAGTCGAAACTACTGGTCGTAGACAGCTGAAATTTGGAATGTAGGTTCCTTGGGATATGTAGGGGAGCACTAAGAAAGGATTTTTGGAAATTCAACCCCCAAGGGGGGGAAAAGGGGTAAAAACGTTTCTATGAAAAATCTTATTCCTTGGGTTTATAAACTTGAAACTTGGCATGAACACGTACATAGGCAAGTAAATATGTTTGACATTATAAGTTTTTTCAAACTACCCTCCATACGTGATTTAGGGGGTGCGATTGGGTGACTGATTTATTAACGCACAGCCGAAACCGCTCGGTATAGGAGTCTGAGATTTTGAACAGAGGTTCCTTTAGTAACATAAGTGAGCACTAAGAAGGGATTTTTGAAATGTCAACCCCCAAGGGGGGGAAACGGGATAAACTGAGCCGGGGCTGCGGGAAAGTTCTAACGAGATACCGTGGCCCCGGAACGCAAAGGGCAACTGAAGGAACGAGGTGGGTTTTAGTCAGTAAAAGTCTGACACTCCCTTCCGTTCCACCCAGAGCGGGAGAGGTCATTTGATGATTTCCCATCCTTAAAAAAAGACTTTGTATGACAACTTTCAGTCGTCTCTTTAACATACATAATAACATACATAAATGTACATACATGCATAACATTTATAACATCACGCCTTTAAATCCCTATTTTGTGTTAACACTACCCATACAAACAGCTAAAAGGAAACAAGTGAAGAGACGAAATTTGTCCGCATCCATTTTCACCTAAATTCTTAACGTTAATGAGATTTACTTTTTATTATCAGGTCAACCTAATAGCCTCACATGTACGTATAACTTCGTAAGAATTTTCTTTCAACTCCTAACCGTTGAGGAGTTGTACCTTCCATCATCAGCTCATTCACATGGGATGATGACTATCAGACGCAAATACTTAAACAGATCTATGAAATTGTCAAAAACGTAATTGCCTGTAAATTTGAGGTTTGCCCTTGATTTCCCTGGAATACCATCATCAGATCCTGACTAGGTAACAACGGGACCAACTTGAAAGTATACTCTACCGAACAAAAAAAGAATCACGTAAATCGGTCCATAAATCTCGGCGTAATCGGTATGCATAAATAAAACACCCGAATTTTATTTTCTATTAACTATCACGAGTTGTCTCGATGCTCGATAGATGGCGTTGGCATCGAGATAGATCGCGCTATGGTTTCGTTACCGTCATTTAGCTAGGTAGCGTAAAATATTCTAATTTATCGTGTAATTTTAGCAGCGCCCCTAGCGGACATACGCGAAACTACATAATACACACTACAAATATTTTGATTTGAAATTATTATTCGTACATACATACATACATAAACTCACGCCTCTTTCCCGGAGGGGTAGGCAGATTATTATTCGTTTGATTCATTAACTTTTAACTTGACTTATTTAACTTATTTTACTCTCTATTTCAGTTAATTTTTGATTTGTTGATTAGATTTGATATTTTTGATAGTATATTTAGTTAGTGTTGGATAAGTTTTATAGTGTGAGTTGATTTTTAAAAAAATATTCTTCATTTTTTATTCATTTCTTTGTTACTTTATTAGTCTTAGTTAATTTCCATAGATATAGTTTTAGTTAAAAAATTTCTAATTAAAATGGTTCAAGAAATTTTGTTTGTTAATGGGAATTATATTCCTCATGCTGTGGTAGATAATCATCCCTGAGTAACACAGGCTATATTTAATTCCAGTTGTAACAAGATTTCAGCCTGTGGAAGAAAAAGCCCTGTCGAGATCATTAAAAAACGCTATATATAACCGAATTACACGTGGGCGAAGCCGCGGGCGGAAAGCTAGTACATATAATATAATAAAACAGTAAAAACGTTTTGTCTGTACATTTAGTATTTTTGACTGAAATGGATAGAGGGACACTTAGAATGAATAATAGAAAGCAAAAATATTTTTTTTTAATTTCTTGTCTGTCTGTCTGTATGTATGATCACGATTATCTCCGAAAGTACTGAACCGATTTACTACAAACTTTCACCAATTGCTTTGTTTTTACTCAGAATAACATTTAAAGTTTGTTTCATCAAAATCGGTTCACTAAAAAAAAGTTATCGACATTTGAATGAACTCAAGGCATCAGTTTGCCTGCAAATAAGTTACGAAATTAAAAATTCAAAGTCATTTATCATTATACGACAGCATTATACCTATAACATATTAATATAAGTGAAAGGCGACTAAGGGATGGGCTTACAAACTTGGGATTCTTTTTTAGGCGATGGGCGAGCAACCTATCACTTTTTGAATCTCAATTCTATCATTAAGTCAAATAGCTGAACGTGGTCATTCAGTCTTTTCAAGCCTGTTGGCTCTGTTTACCCCGCAAGGGATATAGACGTGACCATATGTATGAAGTCTACTTTAATTTCGACATCACCGCAACGGCCTCGATGGTCCAGTGGTTAGCCCGAGAGACTGTGAAGCTGGCGGTCCAAGTTCGAATCCCATTTTTTTTACATTTTTTGTCTGTCTGTATCTGACTGTATGATCAAGATTCAACTCGAAATTTACGCGGACAAAGTCGCGGGCAACAGCTAGTACATATAATAAAACAGTACCGTAAAGGTCCTAATATGGATCCTTGACTGACCCCAGAGCGTGTTGGATAAGGTTCTGAAATATACACATCAAATTTCACATACTGTTGACGATCACAAAGATAATCAGAAAATAGTTCAAGCATACGTGAAGAAAAGCCTATAGCTTTAAGTTTAGCTAACAGTTTGTCGTTGTCCACTTATCAAAGGCTTTGGTGTAATCGAAATAAATTACATCAACTTCATGTTCTTTATCTAAGCTACTTGAAATATAGTTTACTATTGTTAATAAATTAGTTGTTAGTTGTTGTTGTTAATGCTGTTCATCACATAAAATTGTTTTTAATTGGTTGTAAATTTCTTTGTGAAATAATCGCTCGGAGACTTTTGCTGGGGCCGAAAGCTACAAGTCGATGGTTGTCGACGGAAAGATTGTCAGATGATTTGGGAATAGGGGTAAGAAGACTAAGAAGAGACAACTTCCATAGACTTAGGTATGTTCCAGTGTGAATTGCAATATTAATAATGTGACGTAGAGGAGATGCGACATAATCTTGAAATATTTTTAAAAACAGAGAGGGTACGCTATCTGGGCCTATAGATGATTTGGACTTTAATTTGTTGCTTGCCCATTTTATATCACTGTCATTGAAATTAATAATATCTACATTAGTACTATCTGGAAAGATTTCGTGAATAGCTTCTATTTTATCAGGGTTAAGAGTGGGTGTTTCAGTCGAAAATACACTTCCAAAATATTTTGCAAAAGCTTCTGCCGCATCGGCGCCACTGTAAGTGAAACCATTATAAGATACACTAGAATTCAAAGTTCGTCGAGATTTTAAGTTCGAAATATGCTTCCAAAAATATATATAGAATTCGTTTTTAGTCTATTTTCTATATCCTGAATGTAGAATTTATTGGCTGCAGCTATGCGTGATTTAATATTGGTTCTTAAGTTCGAAAAGAGTTTCCAACTTTCTTCAGTTTTGTGTGTTTTCCAAGCTCTGTCTAATTTCTTTGTCAATTTAATGTCATAAATATTGTCTTTAGTGAACCAACTTGGATAGTTATAATTAATTTTATCTCGCATTTTTTTAGGAACTGTTGAATCAAATATTTTATAAATAATACTGTAAAAATTGTTAGTAGCCCTATTGACATTATCTTCATTAAAAAAATCGCCCCAATCTATTTCAGAAATTAGTTCTAAAATTTTTGGATAGTCAGTTATTTTGAAGTTCCAATCTCTATTCCTATCTGTATTACCTACTGGGTTCTGATCTAATAAATTTATGATTTTGCGATTCTCTACTTTAATATTCTTAATTAACTCTTTTTTTCTTATATTTTATAAGAGCAAATTTTAAGGAAGGATGAGGTAGAGCGTTGTTAAAGATGCTACCAAACTGTGGTTCTGTGAAGCATGAAGCCTTAGCGTATTCCTGAACTAAAACTTCATCTAGTTTACTCCCTATGGTATTAAAAATCTCATTCATATCTTTTAAACCGCAAAATGAAAGAAAGTAACAATAATAGTTATTAACATTAACAGTAGCACTATTTAAATTAAGATCCCCTAAAATTACAACGTGTCCTTTAATTTTACCGATGTAACTTTATACTTTTGTAATCCAATTGAAATAAGTATCATCCTTTGCACTGGGGCTAATGTACACTACACAGGCGTATATTATTTGTTTTTAAATTACAAAAAAAGTCCAAAAGATTTCACCTAAATCCGTTTCGAGGTCTTTATGTCTCTCAAGAGTAATGCCAGCCCGTGCGGTTAGTAACACTCCACCGCCTGCCGAAGCGTCGCACTACTTGCCATCCACCAAATATTATTTCACTATCAGAAATTGAACTATCAAGATTTGTTTCGGTCACTGCTACTAAATCATATTCTATAAACATTAAATTAGACTTCCAGGTTTTGATTTTTGTTCTTATACCTCGTGCATTTTGATAAAAGAACTCAAGTTCGAAAGTTTTATCAGATTTGTTTCTATAAACATCTTTTGTAATAGTTTTAAATCTCTGTCCTTTACATATTATATCCATGAGAGTTACCTCTATCTGTGCATTATTAGGCCAAATATCAGTAGCCAAACAGTTTTCGTATAATTCTTCAGGTACTGTAATTTTATATGACTTGTAATCTCCACGAGGCCTTAGGTCAGCACTCACAATGTACCGTTCATTTAGCATTAGGAAAAAGACTTTTTAGATAAGAGGTTATATTTTCTGCACTTGATTCCATGTTCCAAAGATGAATAATTTTACGTGGCATATTTAAGAAAAGTTACATCTGGTCCAGCTATACCGCGTTGAGAAATTGGTCTCTGAGTTTTACCACGAATCACTTTGCTCGTATTTCCTGTTATTTTGGAAGCTAAATCATCTGCTGTCTGTTTACGTGCCGATGGTTAAATAATGTTCAGAGATATGATTTTATCATTTCTAGATTGAGTATTCTTAGTGTTTGGCTACAAATTTTGCTTTGATAGAATCAAAAGTTCTGAAACAGTGTTCTTTTGAAAATTTTCTTCATTAATTTGATACTGGTTATCTAGTAAATTATTTTGATTAGGTGGAATGTTCTCATTATCCATCAAATGTGACTTATTATATCATAACCGGCAGTTTTCTTTTGGCAAATACACACGTACGAGGTAGTACTTTGGTTAGATTTTTCAAGTATTTCAATAAGTTTTGTATTACTTTCATCTTGTTTATGTTGTGAAATTTCTAGAAAAGCAAGTTTTTTGGATACTCGGTCATTTAACATTTCCATCTGGTTACGAATATAGTGAACTTCTTGAAAAAGCTCGCTATTGTTCACATTTTTCTTAGTACCAAATATAATTGGGGAATTTGGATGGATATTAATGTAACTATTGTAATATCCTTATTTTTGACATTTGCACACTTTATTTTTCCGCGTTAATATCAGGCTGTCTATGGGTAAATAGCCCTATAACAAAAAGATAAGAAAAGATCAATTCTTTTCTTATCTTTTTGTGATGGTTAATTTTACTAAATCAATAAAAAGAGAAAATATTTGTATTTTGTTTGTGACGAATTAACAAACATTCGATTTTGACGAAATTTGGCACAGAAATAGAGAGTTGTTTTTTCTGGGGTTTCCCACGGGAATGGGGAGAATGTACGAGTATGTCATTCTAGGGGACATATGATATCAATATTTTGACTAGATAGAAAAAAATCATAAAGGTACCTAAACCATAAAGGTATCTAAAATATCTTTCAAAAGATTCTAAAAATCATAAAGGTATCTAAAATATCTTTCAATGAGTTGTTGATCATTAAAAGATCTCTTATAAATAAATTAATCTGAACAATGTATTCTCTCGTCCACATTTTTATTCTAAGTTTGGATAGTTTCACAACTGCAGTTGACGTTGTTGAAGAAAACGCTGCAGTGCAGTTTGTTATCGCTTCTTCTGCACTGACACCTTGGAAGCGGCAGTAAACTTAGGTTTAAGTTATTTATTTGACGTCAACCAATGTTGTGAAACCAAAAGATTTTACTATTAAGCGATATGAAGTATCCTATAATAATGAATTATTTTTTTTTAATATCTGTGAATACCTATTGTTTCTACGGGTTTTTCATACGCATGTGTGCGTGAGCGCCCGTGTACAGACTAGCGTTGAAAATTCCGAAAGAAACAAATAGTTCTTTTCGGTGAAAGAAACGTTTTTTCGTTTTTTACCGTTTTATTGGTTTGTTACATTGAAATATATTAAAATAAAACCTTGGGGGAAAAACGGTTTTATTGAGATTTTCGTCGTTTGTTTCGAAAAATAAAAAAAAACGATTAGAAAACTATATATATATTCTACTAGCTGTGCCCGCGACTTCGTCTGCGTGGAATAGTTATTTTGGGCATCATATTTTATTTCTCGGTCAGGCGGTCACGCGTATTAGAAAGAACGCTGGTTCGCCGTATTAAATGTTTCGTTGCAAATTGCTTATAACGACTATATCTCAAAACCTATTCGTCTGATTTATATACTGTAAATGGCAATTTTAGTCTACATGAAAAGCCGAAAGTAATAAACATATTTATTTGGATAAGGATTAATACTGAATTAAAGAAAATTGGTTTCAAAATAACTTATGTTTATATTGAAAAAATAATCTTAAAAATTGAACATAAAAGTGGTTATTGTAAGTAAACCTTAAGAGATAGATATATGCTCTCGCGGACTTTTTTGTGGCAAAAAATGAGTACTTCACATCTTTAGTACATTGTTTTACTATATCTTTGTTGGTTTGCGCAGCGTTCGCGTGGAAAGCTCGCAGATGGCCGACTCATTCAACTTTCACCTGCATTGTTGACGTTTCCCGTAGGAAATCCGGGATAAAATGTAGCCTATAGCCTTCCTCGATAAATAGACTATCTAACAGTGAAAGAATTATTCAAATCGGTTCAGTAGTTTCTGAGATTAGCGCGTTTAAACAAACAAACAAACAAACAAACAAAACAAACTCTTCAGCTTTATAATATTAGTATAGATGTATAATTACCAATTTTTAAAACAATGATGCATATTGTAAGGTAATAAATACTTTTCCTATCGTATTTTTCCGTTCCTTTCATATTTTTATTAATAAAAAACATGAAATATTTCATTCTTATCTTTCTTGAAACTTTCGTAATAAACTTGTATAAGTACGAGGGAATTTGAAAAAACCGGAAAATTTCCCGCTTTTTTCAACCCTAGTACAGACACACCTGGCCGAGGCCCGATGCTATATACACTTGTCGTCGCCCGATAAGCCTAAATGACGCGAAATCGCAAAAAGTTTTCGAGTTGGTTGTTTATTAAATTTTTGTTTTTGTTGTAAAGATTTTTTTTATTATTCTTATTAGTATTGTTGTTTATAATAAATGTAGTAAAGTGATACCTGTGAGAAGAAGTAAAAAAGTTCACATAAATCAAACGCCAAACATATGCTTCGTGTATACAAGGTAAGAAACAAATTCATTTTTTTTTTGACTCTTATTGAAGGTAGAAATGTAGGTTTTTCATTTGTGACCATCGGAGCCACCTGTGGTCATAGTAATTGTTGATAAGCCTTGAAGTCAATAATGTCAATGTGTGCTTGCGTTTCTAAATTTCACTTAGCTGATGTAAGCCCCTTAACGAATATGCGGTTAACAGCTACCTAATAAAAGAAATTAAACAATGTTTATATTTATTAAGAAATATTTATAACAATTTCACGTGAATTGACAAAATTACACATACAATATCTAATTACAAGTGCAGGCACAGCGTGATTACATGATTATTATAAATAGCGCCTACGGAATGGATTTATAATCCAAGTTAAAGCAGTCTCAGTAATAAATTATGCGATGGTTTAGTTTCGTTTAAGGCATCAGGATTTCGTACTCCGGGAAGCCTAGTTCCTGGCCTCCGAAAGAGATGTAGCAGACGCCATGTGACTGCTGGACCTTGCCTGTGGTGATGCTGCCTTCATGACGAACTCTTCCCACGAAAAGAGTTTCTCCATCTTCGGATTGTCCGCCGGGGAAGGCCCCGGGCGGGACGTTTGAACCACTTGTCGGTACCCAGTTGTTCGGTCCGCCTACCAGAACCTGCAAAAATTTAAGTATAAGGCACGTGGACAGCATAAGTAAAAAATATCAGGGTTTTAAGTAATTTTTGAGCTCAGTTAGAAAGGGTAAAAGTACCAGATTATTCTTTAATGTAGGTAATTATAACCAAGTCCAAGTCCTAGATAGTAGAGTACCTAACTATCTAGTTCTGGCTTGTCTTCTTCTCAAGGGTAATAAATAAAATATCATATTATTTGTTTGATAATTCAAATGTGTGTTTGATAACATAAATGAACTTTATCTTTAAAATATACCTGGTACTCAGGTTTCCCGTGCTCTTGTCCTCCCCAAGGCACATAGGCGCATCCATGTGATGCGACCAGTTTTCCAGGCACTGTAGCTCCTTCATGCACTGCCCTGGCGACGTAAAGGGGTTCTCCAGACGCGTCTTGTCCACCCACTACAGCACCAGGGGGTACTTGTCCCCCTGAGGCATCAGCCCATACCCCAGCACCACCAGCGCCAGCTCCTGGGTATCCAGGTGGGTTTGCGTAGAGAGCTGCAGCCGAAGGCGCAGACGGTGGGGCTGTGTATAATAATAACAATAAGACGTTGTTTATTTGTGTATTAACGAGTTAGCCATTGAATGAAATTGTAATAGCTATTAAATTGATGATATGGATTTTGTAAAATTTAATATTGTTGTGGTGCCTTCGATAAACGACAAAATTAAACGGTGTGAAAGTCTAACTATAATGAGTGATGATGGGATTGAGCTGCATATTTCTAGTTATATTAATTCAATTGTGCAGTCATGCATACATTCAGGAACGAATCAAAACGAAAAACAAAATAATATCTAAATGCTGTAATTCAAAGAAGAGAAAATTGCCTGAAAGAACTGTGTAGTATTATATATAGTTATAGGTTTTCCAAAACGTGCACAAAATAAAAATGAGCATATTTTGATGACATTCAAACACAAAACGTACCCAACGTTTTATTTCCAATTTTTCCATCTTTAGAATTAAGTATATTCTCCTTGAATACCTAGGTATCAATTATGGCAGTTAGTAATTTATAAAGCAAGGAATATTAATAAGATTATATTCTTAAGAAATAATTTGAAGTGATCATTCGACAGGTAATAATTGTTATTCATGTGCAAAAGATATTCACAAACATCGCATTTGATTATCACCAACACCAAAAGCAACTTTATGTCCAAAGCTAATTTAGACACTCAACGGATTTGTCCTGATTTGGCGAAATGGCTAATACGCCAATTGCCTCTCGCGCCGTAGCCAGTGCGTACTCCGAAGTGCGTGATCGGGAATGGATTGGGATCCACCCACTCCATGAGCACTGCGCCATCGGAGCCTTGCCGGACAAGAAGCCTGCCACACTTCCACTCAATCAAGAATTTTTTAAACTCGTTTGGATTCATGATTCCTGGTGTCGGGAGCGTAACCTACACAACACAACAATCGCTTAGTTCCGAAGCGCAGAACATCATTCATTCAACACAACGAACACGGCATTTCCTCATACCTTATCTGGTTTTTGTCTGCAATTTCTGATAACGGATTGGGTGTTCTCCCAACCACCTAGGATGACTTCATACATAGGGTTTACTTCTCCAGGCGCACTGCCCAAGAATACGTGGCAGTTGTGAGGTCCGCGGTATTCGAACTCCAGTAGTCCCGTAGCCACAGGACCAAATTTATAATCGAGCTTGTCCGGGGTATCAAATTCAGCACCCTCTGCACCGATAATAGAATGGTTTGATAATTTTGATCAATCGTTGGGTACATTTTGCGAAAAGGTCCTGAAGCAAAACTTACCTTCTATCTTCCACGTGCCAGATGCGCCCCACCCTGTGCAAACACCCACAAATCCGATTGGGAAAGGTTCGGGGTCCGTCCAAGAGATGAATGGAATGACTTCATTTTCTCGGCCGGCGGATATGATGCCGCCATCCCACCTCACCCAGAATCCGCGGAACTCGCCTCCATTCAATATTTGAGGAGTTTCGATTTCAACTTTATCCGGTTTTGTTCTGTTTCTCCTGATGACACTCTTTGTGTTGCCCCAACCGCCAATGAACACCTGAAATCATAATCGTTTTACATTAAAACTTTGATTGTAAATATTTAGTTATCGTGACATCGTAGGTAATTCCTGAATTTTCATTTCTGGTACTTTTGTAATGTTAATGATTCTTAGCTTGTTACTATAAGTTCCATTGTTATAAATTGTTAAATACATATTTTTTCAACCATTTTTGTTCGAGAATAGAGGTCTAGAAAAAATTATATTACTCGTAATTAAGAAATATTTTTATAATTTCTCTTTACCACATTCGAGATGATAAACCAAGATAAAGCATACATATATTTATTTGTTATTTTTTACGTAGGTAATGTTTTAGCATACTTTATAAACTTTGTAAATGAGCGAAAAATATGTTTATAGAGCCCTTTAGAAACGAAGATGATGTAATAATTACCTCATACATAGGGTCTGATTCCTGCGGGCCCATGGTTAAGGCGATGTGTGCATCGTTGGCTGCCCTCACTTTGAAGGTGACGGAGCCGTGGGCCACTGGGAAGAACTGGTACTGGAGGTTGTCCTCCGTAGACACATCTGGAAAAGAAAAATATGATAAATTTAAATATGTACTCGTTTATTTTAGTTACGTTGTGCGTAACGTAAATTGGGGATGGGATCTTTCAAACAACTCAACAAGTTGAGGAATAGCGTTAGTGTTAACTTAATTTTGACTTTTTTAAATAGCTAGGTTTTGAAGTGGCTTCAGATCAGGCTACTTATTAGGTTGCTACTTGTACACTAGGCACCGGTAAGTAAGTATTTAGGTACCAATTTAAATTCTCCATGTTCAAGTGTTAGTACTTTTCATATGAATTCCTATTTAGATAGGCAATCGGCTTCCATTTGGGGCAGACTCCTAACAGAAGTCTAAATATAGTCTAGCATTGGTATGTGGCTAGTAGGCAGCTCCGCACCCACAAGCACGTCTCTAACACTTCGGTAAATAAGGATTGAATACTATCCATTGCTGCATTCAAAGAGCCTAAACAGAGCTACAAAAGCACAGAAAGATCGATGTAATCTGTGCAATCGTGTTGGCGTGATTGCTTTACGACTGTGGTCACGGTCTGCTGATGTCATTCTTTGAAATTAAATGGTATTTGCGACCTTTATGTAGTCTGCGTTCGTGCTTCCTTTCTTATTTTATTATCGTGTAAAAGTGTATCATGCTGATGTGAGTAATGAAGAGTATGCAATAGCAATAATAAATTATTCATAGGTAAAAGTTATAATAACAATTAGTTGGTAACAATTCTTTTGGTAGGTTTATTTGCTATTTATCGCAAAATGTTTGTTGTCTTTCATATAGGTAATGTGCAAAATCAAATAATTTACGTGCAAATCAAGTAAAAAAATAACTGTATAAAGAATCAGACAGGTCACACATCGTATACCTATATCGATATATAAACATTCAACGGATATCTATGCAAAACACGTGCGAACGTTTAAGTTTGCACAGTTACGAGGCTGGCGGGAAAGTTAGCAACTCCTCGTTCATACTGATAACAATCCAATGACTGTAAAAATATATTATTTCATTACTTTTTTAAGATAACGTAATAGACTTTTGATAATATCCGTATATTTTGACACCCGCGAAACAGTATCGAAACTTCATTATTTTCAAAAGATAAAAGCAAATAACAAATTAATTGCCATTATTGCTCTATGCTAGTGAATCTCTTCCCGTAAAGATTGTAAAAATGTTAGACACTATCTCACCACCAATCATGGCACTGTCAACCTTTGAGTTATACGAGCCGGATCATGGGAGGTTTGCACTCTAACAGCGCACGCTTTCTTGGCACCCTACATAATCTCTTTAGTTCATTTTAGTGTTAGACAATCAGAGAAGAGAGTAAAATTGTTGGGATCCTTCTTTAAATCGAAGGGCTAAAACCGGTCTCCGAATTCGATCATTAAGCAATGGCCTTCAATTCTTGTGACTTGGCCCTACCTATAACCCTGTAAGGCGATACGTCAACGTATGTGTGTATACATTTTTATTCAACAAGATTTACATTAAGATATTTTTTACTGAATATTTTCTAAATCCCAAGTAATGTGCATTGATTGTAAATATTTTTGCGCAAGAAAGCATTATTGAAGAGGTGGCCCATAAAAATTTGATATCTACATTGCATCATTCATTAGTAGTCACCTAGCATAACATGGTATGGCGAGGCATGCCTTGCAAAATAATGAGGCTGTTAGACCAATTACACTCGCTTTATCATTTTGACCTGTTCGATATATAAGAGAGAATTCTGCTGCGTTAATTAGAAGTTCGTAAAGATAGTAAATTATTATGGGTGTCTTTAAAGCTTTAATCAATGACCAAAAGTTAAACCCGATTAAATCTAGGGTATAACTTTATTAATGAAAATATAATTAAAAAAAATTAAACAATAGGATAATAATTCCTCTATGAATTATTTTTGATTGAGCAGTGTTATTTTTAATAAATAAAATTATTATTTTCCACTGGTAGGTAAATAAGGAGAGTTGGAACTTTTTCTATAATGTTAATTCATTTGTTCTGAATAAAAATTTACCAGTAGGTAACTTCATAAATTTAATACCCTGGTTATCGAAGTATCGTCATTATTTTTATATCAGCAATGATAGATATATGTATATAAGTACTTTAAAACTTTAGTTACAAGTTCAAAAATTAAATATTTATTTACTAGTAAAATTACTATGAACTATTATTATATGACTTTAAATTATTAAGAAAGGGTTTTGATAAGGATCTGAATAATATTCAAAAGATGTCGTCGGTCAACTATGTTAACAGTAGTACAGGTTTGTTTATAATCGTAGTAGGTGGTCACTTACCTTCACACGGGATGATGTCATCTTATCTCTGGCGTTTATAAAAACACGCCAATTAGTGTCACAACAACATTTTCTGATTAAATTGGTTTTTGAAGTTATGTATATCTCAGTTCAACTAAGTATAGTTTTTGTTAAGTAGTCATATTTTTATTTTTCTTAAAAGAATGTGTATATAAGAGAGCTGTAAAAATAGCTTAAGTGTATTTATTATTGATTCCTCCGAATTTTCTTCGCCGCAACATCACGCCCGGCATTGGCCTTGTGCCAGAAAATACCGGCTAGGTATTATGACATTACGATATCCTAGACTTGGTGAAGCGTACCGGCTTTTTAAAATTAAATACTACATAATAGGTTTTTTATGTTTAGCAAAATTGGAGATTAAAATTCACTTACTATCATAATTGCATTGAAAGACAGAAGTGACTTACCCAAGATATTAGCCATGTTTACGGTTCGTTAAGTTCCTCCACAGGTTCACTTAAAACAAACGTGTGATCGCAAGCAGTGCTGCTTTTAAACTGAGGCAACCAGCAGCAATACGAATCTTCAACGTTGGATCGAGCGCGATCGCATGGCGCCGACCAGTGCGGATGATGTCATTCTCCTCCACCTACTGAAATAAAGTTAGTTTAGTCACAGATACAGTCAGTTAGATCCACAGATCCGCATAGTTTTGCATTTTAATCCATGTAAAGTATACAGATTTTGTGTGGAGCTTAGCTTTCGTGGAATTTTCCAGAAAAAGGTAGCTTATGTTACTCCTGCAGGTTTTGTCTGTCTCTCTGCCAAATATAATAAAGTAGATCCAGTATTTTTTGAGATTATTGACAAGAAAACAAAAATGTACAATATTTCATATGGAATAAATGTGAGTAGGTTGGTACCTACTCACATTTATTCCATATGAAATATGGAATATATTTCTATAGCTGCAAATATTGTACACTGGTGTGTACAATATTTGCAGCTATAGAAATTTTCATGTTTTATACAGTCTGTATATCTACAAATCTTGAAAAATATTTCTCAAGTATGTGAACAGTTATGGATGATTCATGAAAACGAAACGTCATTCATTAAAATAATGATGACGTGATTATATAAAAAGTAATGATGACATCACATTATAGTGGTGGTCTAATGTAGTCAGTAGTGACTGAGGATCTGAGCATATTTCGTTTGTCTGTGACACTCACGTACTAAGTACGTCATAATTACCAAGTATGTAGGACCTATCTACAGATAAAAGTGCATACGTTTTCAATAACCACATCTTTAGATTATAACTTGTATTATAGACCTTCTAACATTTAAGTATAAGAATCCACTATGTAATTTCAATCTGAAATAAAAAAAACAATATAATAAAGCTTAAATTACTTAGTGCTACGAGAAAGTAGAAGTAAGTACCTCAGATCTCTTCTTTTTCTGGCATTAATTCCAGTTACATTCCTAACTTCTGGATAGGAGCCCAGAGTGGGCCCTGATCCTGGTTTGGTTAAATCAGGTAGCTGGCCGGGTAGACCAAGGTCTATTTTAGCTAATATATAAAGGTAAGGTTATTAGGATTTACGTGATTGTTACATTACAAAGTAGCCATAAATTTACGACAATTACAAGCAAGTGCAAGGACGCACAGATGTAAGTAGTGATGTCACATCACAATAGATAAGGAAGATTTTTATAACAGACACCCAAACATTTATTCATATCTGTGACCAAAGATGATATCTTGCTTGTATATCAAATACGTAATAACCTCGCCAGCATTACCTTGGTCAAGGTTGCATGACTCACTCCCATACATTCATCAAATACCTTTGAATAATATAATAACAGTAAACATGAATGAAGACATATAATAACATCTATATGCCTTGCCGGGTAGACAGAACTTAAAGTCTCGAATAGGTCTAAATCTGTCTGCATTGGATTAGTAGGTACACCATAATATTAGTACTAAATTTAGGAAGGTGACATGTAACAAAGGTCATAGGGTCAAGCGAATGATATTTTAAATGGGTTGATTAATCGTGAATCATTGCGCACTCGTTCGTAAGTCGGATTTGAAGATCACAGTCCAATCTAATTCAAGATATTTGAAAGAAAATTATCTTTACTTTTTATATGGCATGTTCATTAGTTAAATTAATAATAGCTCTATGACCTTTAAATTTCATTATTTTTCTTGTTTTGTAATTAAAATTTAATTTCGCTTAAGGAACTTATTAGGAATACAGTCTAATTTAGAATCTCCACGATTTTTGAAGTCTGTTGAAAATCCTTCCATGGTAGAAGGATCCTTGGGTGTGCTTGCGTAAAATAAATACGATATTTTCTTATAAATTGGTAAGTACGTTAAAGTTGGTTTCGAATATGATCTAGCTATTATCTTAGCATTGTTTATTTAAAAATGTGTAAATAACTACTTAGTTATAAAAATACGCAATTGGCATTTTAACTAGGTACCTAGTTAAAATGCCAATTGCGTATTTTCGGCAGTTGACTTTGTTTACACAATCTGTTTTCATTTTGATTAGTTGAACTGCGGTAATTTTAGTGCCAAGAATTTTCGAATTAAATATCAATGGCACAAGTCATTGCCAGTTCAAGCAAGCAATTTAGGTGGCTCCTACTGCTTTGGAGGGTCCAACCGGGAACACGCAAAGACTAGAGAGGGAGAGATCGATCTGCTTTTATAACACACTAACACATATTATAACATACTTACGTTAAAAATAATCTTTTAGATTGAGGCAAACACAAGTCAAATGATGTAAAGAAGGAGATACGTATTTGCCGATCTTAAAATGGAGCTGTAAATTTATGCGCCTGAAGAATGTAGCATTAAAGATAATGCTGATTTTGCATTTTGCATTTTGCTACGCTACGAAATGGTCGTAGCTGCTATGGCGTAGAATTAGCTGCTACGTCGTAGTTACGGCAGTTATGCCGTATTGGTAGTTGCTACGCCGTAGCTGTAGCCGATACGTTAACATTGTGTATTAAGTTTTTGTTAGGTTGCTGTTCATAGGGAAAACCAAGTTTACTCCAGGATTGTTGTCACTTGCAGACCCCAGGCTGCTATCCAGGGAGGTGAGGAGGCAATTTAACCGGGATTAACGCCAGGAGGATGTTCAATGTATTCTCATGTTAAGATTTCCTTGGTCTTGAATCCCTCGATTCATTCAGAGTCATAATATTCATTATCCCTTAGTGCAAAATCTGCTACGAAGCAGGTTTTTTTCAAACCGGTGTTTTATGAAAAACTCAATCTAAAATACGTGTGTATACGTAATAGGTAATCTATTTGTTAGATAGGAAAAAGCGTACAAATAACTAAATCTTGATTATAGCTGTTCTTCAGCAAATTTCAATTTGATTAATGGGATTAAATGGCCCTCATCTATTATTTTTGTATATTTTACGTTTTATGTTTTATGATATACAAGTATATATAAAAATAAATGAGTAAACTGTACTAAAACTTCTTGAATGCATTTTCTTACAATACTACTGCCGCCATCTTTTAGTTATAAATAGAACTATTTCATAGTCATGAAAAGCATAAAACTGATAGGAATAGGTTTTTTTATTAGTAGCTTGTTCTATGTTATGTGATGTTCCAATTTTCACCAGATGTCTCTTATTCCTAATTTGCTTTGTTTTTCTAATTTTAGTTTGCTTAATCTTTACTTATATTATAAAGCTGAAGAGTTTGTTTGTTTGTTTGAACGCTCTAATCTCAGGAAATACTGGTTCAAATTGAAAAAATATTTTTGTGTTGAATAGACCATTTATCGAGGAGGGCTTTAGGCTATATAATATCACGCTGCAACTATAAGGAGCGAAGAAATAAGGGAAAATGTAAAAAAAAAAAACGGGGAAATTTATTCATCCTTGAGGGCTTCAATGATGCCCAAAATAACTATTCCACGCGGACGAAGTCGCGTGCACAGCTAGTTAATAAAATAACGTACTAGAGGCTACGCGCGACTTCGTCCGCATGAAAACCCTATTAATCCGGAACTCTGGTATAAAAGTAATCTATATGTTATTCTGGGTTTTCAGCTACCTACATACCAAATTTCGTTGTAAGCGGTTCAGTAGTTTTTGCGTGGAAGAGTAACAAACATATGGATATTTGTACGAGTATGTCAGGATGGCCTGACATACTCACAAACCTTCGCATTTATAATATTAGTAGGATTTACATAATTAACATAATATGCATATTAATTATTTTGTTTTCATCCTTAATATGAGCTTAAAGATATTAAATTGCAAGCAATAGATATAAGGTAAGTAAATAGGTGTTTGTTTTTTAATATTACTCTAGTCATAGCGGTTGGGCTGTGCGTTAAAATGTCAGTCAGTCAGTCAGTGTCCTGTTTTATATACATACTAGCTTTCCGCCCGCGGCTTCGCCCACGTGTAATTCGGTTATATATAGCGTTTTTTAATGATCTCGACAGGGCTTTTTCTTCCACAGGCTGAAATCTTGTTACAACTGGAATTAAATATAGCCTGTGTTACTCAGGGATGATGTAGCTTTCTCATGGTGAATGTTTGAAATCGATTCAGTAGTTTCGGAGTTTATCGATTACATGTGTAAACAAACAAACATATAAAAAAATAGATTGTTCCTCTTTATAATATTAGTATACATACAAATCTATATAGAAAAAGTAAAGCGAGACAAAATCATCGTCTCAAAAGAAAAAAAAACAGGATTTATAGGGCGAAGAGGCCTTACAGGATTTCCTTGTAAACAATATTTTTAGTTTTTTTATTATTTACCAGTATGAACAGGTTAGAGGGAGAGCTGACACGCGAGCAAGCAACATACAGTTGTCCATGAGAGAAACTCTCAATTTACAGGCAATTACGTTTTTGACAATTTCATAGATCTGTTTAAGTATTTGCGTCTGATAGTCATCATCCCATGTGAATGAGCTGATGATGGAAGGTACAACTCCTCAACGGTAAGGAGTTGAAAGAAAATTCTTACGAAGTTATACGTACATGTGAGGCTATTAGGTTGACCTGATAATAAAAAGTAAATCTCATTAACGTTAAGAATTTAGGTGAAAATGGATGCGGACAAATTTCGTCTCTTCACTTGTTTCCTTTTAGCTGTTTGTATGGGAAGTGTTAACACAAAATAGGGATTTAAAGGCGTGATGTTATTAATATTATGCATGTATGTACATAATTATGTATGTTATTATGTATGTTAAAGAGACGACTGAAAGTTGTCATACAAAGTCTTTTTTTTTAAGGATGGGAAATCATCAAATGACCTCTCCCGCTCTGGGTGGAACGGAAGGGAGTGTCAGACTTTTACTGACTAAAACCCACCTCGTTCCTTCAGTTGCCCTTTGCGTTCCGGGGCCACGGTATCTCGTTAGAACTTTCCCGCAGCCCCGGCTCAGTTTATCCCGTTTCCCCCCCTTGGGGGTTGACATTTCAAAAATCCCTTCTTAGTGCTCACTTAGATATGTTACTAAAGGAACCTCTGTTCAAAATCTCAGACTCCTATACCGAGCGGTTTCGGCTGTGCGTTAATAAATCAGTCACCCAATCGCACCCCCTAAATCACGATTGGAGGGTAGTTTGAAAAAACTTATAATGTCAAACATATTTACTTGCCTATGTACGTGTTCATGCCAAGTTTCAAGTTTATAAACCAAAAGGAATAAGATTTTTCATAGAAACGTTTTTACCCCTTTTCCCCCCCTTGGGGGTTGAATTTCCAAAAATCCTTTCTTAGTGCTCCCCTACATATCCCAAGGAACCTACATTCCAAATTTCAGCTGTCTACGACCAGTAGTTTCGACTGTGCGTTGTCTGTCAGTCAGTCACTCAGTAACGGAAGAGTTTTATATATATAGATTTAGATGCAATAACGCAAAGAAACCGACGAGCGTAAATAAAGAGAGTTATGCACGTGGATGACGCGAAAGAAGTATGCAGGGATCATAGCAAGTAGAATGTTGTAATATCCATCTGCCCAATAATATAATTTTATTACATTTCTATTTACATTTGGCATAAGCAAATAAGTTTACGACGCTATAGTAAGCAAATAAATTAAAGTTGTAACAATAAGTTGATCCCGTTACGGTCGGTCATTCATTGTTACACGTTCCCATTGTTGTAGGGGGTGTATTGAAAAATATTGTGAAAACAGAAATGTATTATTTTCGAACTGCATTTGTTAATATACTTTCTTATTCGCTTTTTTGGATAACAACTATAACGTCAGAAAAAAAGTCGTGAGTTGCTGGTAAAAGTTAAAATTGTATGCATTATGCGGATTTATATGTATATAAAAAAATTTTATAATGTTTTTGGTGTGAAAAATTCATTAGCGGTGTTTTACACTTTGTTTTTGATGGGTAAAATTATTAAACTCTGGTAGGGTCACGTGACCTGATCGAAAATTCGTAAGACTGGGCAGGGAGGCGCATATGTATATGTATCAGTTACATATGCTTAAATTGTCATGTGTGTACGATAGTTCAATAAAAGAAAAAAAAAAATGCAAGAAGAATATGAAAGCAAAATGTTTAAATAAATATATACGGGACTTATCCCGTAACTTTACACAGAATGAATTAGCGCCAAATCTGTCCTTTCAATTTTGTAATTGTGACGTATGGGGTGTGAGAGTGAGCGCACTAGGCAGAGGGGAGCTTCGTACAATATACGACTACCCTCTCAAGCAACAGTTTACGGGTTTACTTATTGAAATTAATTTAATAAAAATGCTAGATATATTAAAACCGAAAAATATGCTTATAATAATTTCAGTTTGTTTTATTGTCAACCACCTTAGGTGACTTAAGAGCCCTTTCACAGGGCAGGTAAGGTGCAAATCAGTTAGAAGATATCTAATTTTGCTATGATATGTACTAGCAAAACAGTGTAATACATATATCTCAAAAATTTACACACATTGTTTCACCACGTTTTTGTACCTTCGAAGTAAACAGACTCGACAGTATCAAAAAGAAACGAAGGCCATTTCAGCTGGATGGGATTGAGGTTCAGATGGTGACAGCTAGTCTGTCAATCTTGTGTTCCTCGTCACACTAGGTAGAAAACCTATCCCTTGATTGGCTTTTTGAATCAGCGCTGAATAAAGCGTTTTGAGTAACTAACTGATTGGCATGGAACAGCGCAAACAGCTTGGTCTAGTGATACGAAATTTGACATATCCTTATGTGGTGAAGGGGTGCACTAAGAGAGGGTTTATCGCAATTCCCGTGGGAACAGAAAGTAGCGGGAATTATCGATTTGCGCGAGCGAAGCCGCGGGCGTAGGTACTAAATGTAGGCCGCCCTAGCCTATCTATAAAGGTTGGTTGGCATATTTCTTTCTTTGAAAATCTTTTTTAATCTGTTGAAAAAAGGTTGACTATAAGAAGTAATACTAAGAGCATCATAGATATTGCACAGTAAGACAAGCGCGTTGCTGTCTTTTGGACAATGAATGAATACAAATTAATTATTATCTAATTGAATCATTGTTACGAACATTTAAATTTAGCAAAAACATATTATTTCATGTAAACCTCTGATTTAATGAATCTTGCCACTTAGAATACATGACTTAACAATCAATACAGAATTATAAATAGACAATTTGCTTTTTAAATCGTATTTTATTAGTTTTATTAGCAGTAATATAAATTAAAAGAAACATCGATTTTTGAAAGGTATCTATTAAGCTTCAGACAAAACTAGTCTAATATTATACATTGTGTTAACTTTTTTTAAGCTCGATGTTGTAGAGAATAGAATGTTGATTTATGCATTTTATAGTAATTTTTAATATATAAAAAGACCCTTACATTTGGAAATATAACCCATTATTGGTTTAATAATATAAATTTTACCAAAGATTATATGTAACGCCTTTTAGATAACCTTTTTCGCGGGGCCCGCCTAAGACTTTTCATGAAGATTTGTCTGTCCCTGTGCAGGCCATGCAGTTCTCGAGTTTATAGTTATTACAAACAAAAATATACTTTTTAATAATATAAGTTTGGATGGATGTATAAATAAAATATATGTATTAGATATACATATAGTTTTTTACAACTTGCTTGATTTTTCTGTAGACGAGTAGAAAAAATCAGCGCAGCGTAAAAAATGATTTTAAGCTGCCATCTGCGCTAGCCGGCAGCTGTCGCCGCACGCGCATTTTCGACAATGGCCGCGATCAATGAACTCGCGACCCCCGCCCTAGCACCCTTCGGCGATAGGGCTGCGTCTCCTCAACCATTGAGTCATTTGCACGACTAGAAGAAGTAGAAACAACTAGAGTAAGTAGAATGAAAAAGAAAATCTTTTTGTCGCTTTACAGACGCTCTCCGTAACTACTGAAGGGATTCGAATATATTTTTTCGATAAACCTTATATGCCTATGCAACATAGAGGCTATAAATAATTTTGAAGACTGAAACACCTGATGGAGAACCGTGACTTACGTTACGCCTAAACAAAAGTTATATGTTTTTGATGAGAGAGCGTCGGTGGTCGAATCGGTAAGATGTCCCGTTAAAATGCGTGATGCGCAGAAAGGCACAGGTTTGAATCCCACCTTCCAATGACTATTTTCGTTGTTGAATACTTACCGATGCGATGGTCTTACAGTGAGGGAAATCATTGTGAGGAATCCTGCACATTCAGCCAACTGGAGTTATAAAAATCGCAGATCTGGAAGATCTAATGCAGCACAATGGTCATCCAGCTAAGCATTAGTTTTTCTGATAGAAATTGAATATTTTTGTACATATCTCCAATAATTCGACTCCTTATCAAAAATTGTTCTGCCCCGAGAACGAAATCACTGGCGTCAGAGCGTTTTGTTAGAACTCGGGATGTGGCAACCCTAAGGATCAGGTAACCACTTAGGTACTGACGGGCTTTTGGGATGGCTTGGGGTACAGATAGTTCTATTATTAACACCGGAACAGCTGATCGGGACAAGTTTATCCGAGAAATGGTAAGCAGCTGATATTTTGTCAAATAAAAACTAGGAGTAACTTACTTGACGTTTTACCAAACTTTACTTGACATTCAAGATTACTATTGTTTGCCATACGTGTATATTAGAATAGATCTTTCATAACGTGACCTGTCAGTCTTTTCGGCAGTCTGTTGGCTCTGTCTACTCTAATATTTCAGAGACTGAGGGAACGAGACGTCATTATATCTTACGATCATACTTCATAGTGTTACTTGAATATAAATTTCTTTTGTCATAATTGTTTTGTTTTATTTTGACGTAGTATTTAGGCTTGGTAAGATAGCCTTACCACTCTAAAATAATTTAGCAAATCTATAAACCGGTAAAACTTACCAGAACGTGCACAGCCATCTTCATTAAACGTTAAATTTTATCAATCGAATGTAACTAAGCAGATTAACTATATATTTATACTTGTCTACAAACGACTTTTCGTACTTCTGTATTAGCTCTAATTCAGCAAAGTCGGCCGTGGCCGTGTGGTTCCCGGCACCAATACAAAAAAGAATAGGACTACTCCATCTCTTTCCCATGGATGTCGTAAAAGGCGACTAAGGGATAGGCTTACAAACTTGGTATTCTTTTTTAGGCGATAGGCTAGCAACCTGTCACTAGTTGAATCTCAATTCTATCGTTAAGCCAAATAGCTGAATGTGGCCATTCAGTCTTATCAAGACTGTTGGCTCTGTCTACCCCGCAAGGGATATAGACGTGATTATATGTATGTATGTATAATATTAAAATTATATTCAATATATTAAGCCTTGTCGACCCAGTTACAAATGGCTTTGTTTTGAAGTTTCGAAAACGAATTAAAAAGGGATCTTCGTAAACAACAGGGTACCCATGGATAGGAAGTGATTGGTTCCACATATTTTGCCTTACAATGCGCTTCCCACTGCGGTCGCCAACTTCCTGCCTTAAGGATATGAACCTTATTGTACCAAAAGCTTGTTCGCTAGTGACTGATGAAACTATTTTAGTGAAAAATCGTAAGTTTCTCAACAACGTTAAGGACCGCTTTGTAGAAAACTCTTAGTAAACCATACAATTTATATAGTAATATAGAATGGCTTAAACACCAGATAAATTGTCAGATGATCTTCATTTAGGTATTCTTAACATAATATAGTTCTATGCTACAAGTAAAAGTTAGCTTGGTATGTATAAAAGAATTTGCCATAGATCTATAAACACAAACTACTCAATCCGTTTCACTGAAATTTGGTATGTTTGGGGTTGATGACTTAAGCGTGTGCTAAGGAAGGCTTTTTTAAAAATACCTAAGCGTGAGAAGTTTATATGCTTATACAACGTGTAACGGAAAGGGCGTATAAGCACAAAGCACAAAAGACTGAGGAGGCTATCTCTTCCCAAAAGATATTATACTCTCTTCCTTGGTTCATTCATTCATTCATGTAATCATGTTTTTATCCCTTGCGGGGTAGACAGAGCCAGCAGTCTTGCTAGCCACGTTCAGCTTTTTGGCTTAATGATAGAATTGAGATTTAGATAGTGACAAGTTGCTAGCCTATCGCCTAAAAGAAGAATCCCAAGTTTATAAGCCCATCTCTTCCTTGCTCTGGGCTTATTATCCGATTATTGAACGAAATGAACATAACCAAAGTCAATTTTTAATTAGTAATTAGTATTGGGTCAGTTTGCATTTTTTATATTCGATTAATTGCTCGTAAAATGTCTACTATCTTTAGTAGGGCAGTCTTGTAATCACCTCACTTGTAATCAAATTGGTATAAATTGTTATCGTGGATTGGAATATTTTACTTTATTCTATTGAATGTCGTTTTCGGTTTACACAATTGCTTTTTGTTTGTCTTAGCCCGTTGACTAAAATCCATTAACTGCAGAGCATTGGGACTTTATTTGTGACATATTATCTAGTCAATAAGCAAACTTTCAAATGTTTTAAAGTTTGGTTGTGTTACCAAAAAAGCCTAAACATATTTTTTTCAGCCAGTATTTTGGTACTAACTTAAAAAGACTGGAACAGTGATAACGAGGCATATCATTAGGTATGGAGTGGTGGAGGGTAGCAGGCAGGCAGTAGGGCACCCGGCGCGCCACGCATGTGGCGGAGCCCGACGCATCTGGTGACGAAGGGGGGCGCGGGGGCTAAAATTAGTAGCGGCGGCCACGTGCGCCCGGCGTACCCGCGCTTCGGTTCAGTCCGCGTTCAACCACCAACACGAACGCTCGTCCACCACACTCAGGCGTACACACAAACCTTTACGCTCTCGCGAACCCGAAGACCGCACCAGCGGCAGTGACAGTGTTCCCAGTGAGCTACGGTGGCCGGCGCGACGGAGGCGGTTCAAGGCATGTTGATGGCGGGCGCTCTGCCGGCCGAGTCCGAGGGACTTCTGGCACTCAGCGCGCTGCCCGGACAGAAGGACACCACCTGGACCAAACTCTTCGTCGGTGGCCTACCGTACCACACGACAGACAAGAGCCTACGGGAACATTTTGCGGTCTACGGCGACATAGAGGAAGCGGTCGTCATCACAGACAGACAGACGAGCAAAAGCAGGGGCTATGGATTTGTAAGATTTATTGTTTTTTTTTCTTTATTGCTAGTAAAACTGTATACATTTATTGCCCGTGCGCAGTAACTGGTACCTCTGAAACAGCCATCCATATCGCTCCGGTCGCGTTATCGCGCCATACCTACCGCGCACCTAACTACCGGAGACCACTGTACAGTACACGTATCGCGAAATTACATCAAACACGGAAGTGCGCTCTTTACGCAGGTGTAGCTATTGTATATGACAATATAGCCTTCATTCGTTTCGGGATAAAACTAGATCTATTTAGGAACAATACTTACCAACTTATCCGAAATCATTAGGATATGTGTATGACACGTATGGTACGGTTTCGCTCCCAATGTGACGCTTTTATAACACTCTTATTGCAAAAAAGTTCGTGTTAAAGTTACATACATGATTCAACCTTTGGCGATCTTGCCAGTTTGTATTTATGTGCGAAACATTTTTGCCATTTAGTTAAAAAAACAATTAGAGTTATTAAAAATGAACGGATGCGACAAATGGTCGAAATCATTTCGTAGTGTGTGGAATATAATAAAGTTTGAGGCTTTTTGTTTCGTATGGCGGGGGCTCGTGGGAAATGAATCACAACCCCATTTTCAATTCAGGCTAGGGTCGGAGAGCCTGAGGGAGGGCCCGCTACCCCAGCACCCTCTTGTGACATCCAGATAGCGTAATAACAATGCGTAGTAGAACACGCCGTACTTAGCGTCACGACGCTCTCATGCTTTTGATAGAAAGTTGAATCGTTTAATTTGAAAACAGTATAATATAGCTAAGCAAAGAGAAATAGATAATGAATCAATTATTAAGTCGCGTTGATGTCAGAGAGGCATTCGACCGTAAAAACTTTGTCTAACCTTTTCCTGGCTTAGGTATAGGTTAGGTTAACTAAAATCGTTTTGCCGGGCTGTCTATAATTACACTTATATTTTTTGTAACTATTGCGAAAAGTTTAGAGTTAACAGCTGAGAAGGCAATCAAAAACTTAAACACAATTTAGGAAACAACCAGATTTATGACACTTGTGTAAAAAGTATATTTTTTAACTATAAAATAGAAAACTTTCTATTCAAAAAATAACAATGAACTGCGACAATAGGCTCTCTTCAACAGTGAATGACAATTTACCTAAGTTATCTTTACCGCGTGGTAATGCCTAGGTTTTTTTATAACAAAGATTAAAACTTCTAACAAGTTGAGAATCTAGCCTTAATCAATACAAAGGTAACATTTTATTACACAGACATAAGACCTTATTTCGACATTGAGTACACATACGTGTGAGCTGGCCCGAAACGTGTCCAAGTACTCGCTCAAAACAAAAGGTGAAACCTAATCCGGTGCGGGATGCACCAGGGAGGCATTCTGGTTCCATCTAACCTAGCTGTAATGTCCTTTAATGCTTTTCATAGTTTGTGAATGCAATTTAACTTCAATGTACTTACATACATTGAAATTAAATTGCATGTATTCCTAACCATGTGTTCGACAATCCACCTTAAAATTCATAAAATTCTAAATGCTGGTTGGTAACGTCCAGATTTCTCATTACTGTCAGAAAGAAAACATAAATCGTTCTAGCTAGACTCATTCTGTCTTAAGTCTTAAATATTATTTAGTATCATTCTCGTTAGACAGTTGGTTATTCACCGGACGAGTTATTAGGTAACCGAATATTTTGAAAAAAATCAGTGTTAATAATTTTCTTAAAATTATCCACATTTCTCTGGTGTTGTATTGGATTAATAAGTATTTATCTGAAAGACTAACAGTAATCCTTAATTGACAAAACGGCTTTACTTACATTACTTTTGTATTTTAGATGATTTAAAAGATCTTTTATAATCAAATAATACGTTCACTTCAGATAACAAAAACATACCAGCGAATTAGTGGGTCACTAATATTATAAATGATATAACTGATTAGTTATCAATAGACACTTTGATAATAATATCAGTTCGCTACTTTCCAAGGTGCAATTGATAGGATTTGCGGGATATCTTATCTGTTCTCTATATTATGAATTATGAGGTAGTTATTCAACAGTATACTGAATGATAAACAATCATTATTATTAAAAGAGAGAAAGAAATTCCCGAATAAGCATGAAAAAAAGGGACTGGTCGATTGATACTCTTGAAAGGGATAAATATTCTATCATAAACAATGTTTAAGTTTGAATTATCTGCTTTCTTCTACGACAAAGCATAAGATATTAATAATATTTAGATATTGATGGATAAAGACAATCTATTTTCTTAGCTGGAATATATTTTTTCCTTTAAAGTTAAAGGAGATTAAATAACATTACTTATTTATACAGTTGGGTAAAAAACTCGAGTAATAAGGCGTGGCAGGAGACTGGGCGTCTCCTAATGAGGCCCGCCTCTGCTACGAGGCTACGGCGTAGACTTTCCTTTTCCTCAAATGTTCGCCAAGTCAATTCTTCCGTCATTGTCGTCCAGCGTTTAAGCACTTACAAATCTTGTGACTTTTGGATCTATAAATCCTGTAAAGTCGTGATAGGTGTAAGTTGCCTTTCTTTCAATTTTTTTGGGTTTGAGGCGTTAATTTTTCCGGGTTTACTTAATAATCTGTTCACCAAATTTCAGCCTCGATCTGATTGTAAACCGATAAGAGATCTGAAGTATTCGCTACGATTCGCCACGGCGTCGATAGATCTTTGTTTTTTTTGGTATCTATATTTTTCTTCATTACTTTTACCATTTTTTTCTTTTCATTTGATACTCTTTTCCGGTAGGCAGAGAACACATCGTTCTATCTGCTTCGATACTTGAATAGGTACTAACTTATTTTTGTTTCACTCAATCTTTTAATCCAAATAGTCCATTTCGGACCTTATATAATTCATATGTATATTGGGTACTGCTTCAACTTGACTTCTTGCAATTTATAAAAAATCAATTTTCTTTTTATAAAATATTTTATATCAAAACCATTGCGTGACTATTAATTACAAGTATGATAGTCATCTTTTTAATAGAAGTACAGTGTATCTGATATTACATAAAATTATATGCTTGTTCAGTAGCCATCTTTACTGAAGTTATTTTAGACATCCTTTTTTACTTTCCATGTGTTTAATTACTTTAATAGATAACGTTTTTAATTTCAACTCTAGTCTACAACTCTAGTTTCAAATCTAATCACTTATTGCATTGCATATACTGTATTGGTCTTAGGACTTATATGTAGACTTGATTGATGGGTACCTAAGTTTTAAACCTAGGTTTTAACATTAAGCGACTTCCGTCTGAAATTCTTAGTAGCCCTAAGTGCGAAAAAGTTCACGATCCTGGATTTTTTTGCCTTAATCAGGTTATTACATAAAGCGACTGCCGTCAGTAATTCTTAATACGTGCACTAGCTTAATGTATTGTGTGATTGAATCGAAACAGTTGAAAAACTATGCAAATGGCTAACAATCACACAGGCAGGAAGTTACGATACCCGCCGAGTACACAATAATGTACTTAACTACCTGCTGTACCGTTGGTTGGATGCGACATTTATTGTATTACTAGAACTTACTAAGTACTACAAACATACATACCTAAGTACAAACATAAATCTTTATCGGAGGGGAAGGCTCTCCTTTCCACTTGCCACGGTTCCTACATACTTCTTTCGCTTCATCCACATTCATAACTGTCTTCGTGCAAGCACATCTATTACAGGTACTTTTGACCTGACCTTTTGCCAAAACGTCTCCGATTTCATCAAGGTACATACATACATATGATCCCGTGTTTATCACTTACGAGGAAGACAGAGCCATAATTCCCGAAAAGACTGAAAGGACATGCTCGTGCTCAACTGCAAGGTTTAATGATAGACTTACTACTAACTATAATTTTATACACCACTATGTAGACTAGTCACTATTTTAATTATACCAATATCGATAAACTAATGTTATAAATGAGAAACTTTCTGATTAAACTTATATGCGTGAATGACGTAAAATCTACGGATTTGGATAAAATTAACCTGTTTAAATAAGTTACAAATGACGCATAGCCTAGAAACAAGCAATAAGACTCTAGAAAAAGTACTTCGTAAAATTTAAGAAATACTTAAAGAGTGATTAAATAGTGGCCTAAAGTAGGTAAGAAATTGCATGTTGAACCTATTTTGTATTTAGGATTGTATAAGTAAAAGCTTAACAAACGATGCGAGAAGTGAAAAAAAAAGTGGTAAAAAGAACACACTTTACATTTTATGATGGCATTCATTTAGACGAAGGGAGGTGGCACAAAAATGGCATTTAAGACAGACACAATAGTTAACTTTTTCTGTACAATAGGAAGAATAAAAAAAGAAGGAATGCAGTCGTATGTTAAGCGTTTATGTCAAGTCTACAGAAATGCAGTAATAGAAGAGGAAAGTGATCAATATATCATTACAAGTGAGATCAACTAAGGCCGTTTTTCCAATGAGAAGAAGGCGTGATATTAAACTATTTTTTCATTTTTTGGATGTGTCCGCAAATCCACTCGCGTTTAAGGAGATCCTCTCTTACATGCCAAATTTTCGTTCCTGTGTGTCTTATTTTCCGCTGTACGTTAATATGTCAGTTACTCGGTAACATCAGATTCCTTTATTAAATTATTGATTATTGCGATGCTTCCATTCTGGTGTGGTATCGAAGAGAAAGCCTACTGTGTGCCAGCTGCTTCTCGTCTAGATTGCAAAAGTCAATTCAGGGAAAGGCTTATAAACTTGAGATTCTTCATTTAGACCATGGGCTGACAACCTATCACTATCTGAATCTCATTACCAACATAAGTCATACAACAGAAGATTAAAGACGTGATTATATGAATTTATTGATTAATAGAATTTAACATTGTCATTTCGAGTCTTACTTACAATTGCATAGCTACGTTAACGAATCGCGTAAGCAATCAGTAACATTCGGTTATCGCGTACCTAACTCCGATTTCAACGGTTTCATAAACAACATTTCATTGGACTTTGATAGCCTCGCTCGGTTTCTAACTAAACAAATTGAAAAAATTTCATTGCAATCAGTTTATATGCGAATGAACTGCCAGTTCAGTTAGTATAATCAGAAACTCAAACTTAAACTAATATTGACTATGAAAGCGAGAAAGATATGATGCGATCCTAAAAAAAATAGAAAAGTTAAAGTTTTAAGTAAAAATTTAATCAAATACTAAAAGCCTACCTATAAGTATACATAACGTAGGCATCTATATCAATGTATCGAGTCAAATATATGCATTCAACTATTCAGCCTTTAGATGGCCTGTTGATTCATTATTTGGCATGAGAACAAATAAGTATCATTATATTTTCGTCAACTCACGATCACGAACTGTACAGTTACTACTCATTTACTAGTTTTTGTGCAAAAGTAAATCATGATTAGACAATGCAAATTTTATTACCCATGCCTCCGGTAATGACCATAAAGATTTTACAAATCATTGTTTTTTGAACAGCAAACTGGCGGACAGTTAAAATACCTTTTTTATTTACACAAAAATACCGAGAACATTTGAAATTTCAAAAACTTATCGGAAGGCCATCGCATTTTTTAGTTCTGTAGTTTCAATCGGTACATTTATGTTATGGCCATTTTAGAATGAGCTGTTGATCGCTGTGGGACATGGATTTGTGTTGTTATTGTGTAAAGTGTACAACAAGGATCGTGAGGGTCTGTGGTCACTGGCCACGAAGACAGTGGAAACGTCGAGGTGGCGACTCAGGGATCACGCATGCATTACAATATGTAATGACGTCTACGTCACCCAACGTCGTATTTTCGTATTTAAATCTATTCAGTTTAAAATTACACAATGAAAAGATCGATCTAGATATGAATGATAAGACGATGTTTACCGATGGCTCGATATTTCTGGAAACAGAATGTAAATTAATTTGCTTATTACAACTTTTGTTCACTCATGTAGTAAAAGTCTTGCTTGTTCTTCATAAATTTTTATTAGAATTTGCGATTGTATTTTCAGCAGTTGGAAACAAAACCCGGGTTCTGCAAATCCCAAAAGTTTATATCTGCTTGGTTCCAAGACTTGAAAATCAGGGAATTAACATTAATCAAAGTAAAATAACAGCGTAAACTCCTAAAATAAGAATCAATGTATCAATTCACAAAATATATACCTTAAAGTTTCACAACATACTATTTTAAAGTAGTCAGTTATTTAGTCTTTTAATAAAAAAGTACCTGGGTGACAGAACGGAGCTCGGTGCCTAGCGGTCATCTTATACCTATGGGAAAATGATTTTGGGGGAAAGTTTTATATGTGAAGCATTTTTTCTTTTAATAGTTAAGGATACTTATTAACAATTTGAACTTTCAATTAAGAGGATTTTTAATTCACAGGTGATAATGGGTGATCGAGCGGCTGCAGAACGAGCGTGCAAGGACCCCAACCCCATTATAGATGGGAGGAAAGCCAACGTCAACCTCGCCATCTTAGGAGCTAAGCCCAGAGGGAATTTAGCGCCAGGTGAGTTATAAATTTTTGTTTTCAAAAAGGGAACGTACAAATTTTAGGGAAGTAAGGCTAGTAACATTTTGATGATGCCTGCATTTTAGCTCCGTTGAGACTTTAAAATTTCCAAAATTTTTCGCCTTGATTTGCCAAATTTAAACATCATCCAACAAATTAAATGAAGAAAAACACTCACTGTTACGAACGAAATTACAAACGATTTTCTCTATAATACTTGTATAGATGTCAACTATTGAACGGGCCGAGGGTCTGTTGTCTGTCTAGTCAGAATAAAAAAGAATTTTTCCCGTTCAAGATACGTCTTGTCGTCTCGTCGTCTTATGGTCGTCTCCTTAGTGTCCAAGTCGATTGTCCTTTTTTTCACAGTCTGTCAGTCGGTTTTAGTCATCTAAAATGTTAAGTCAGAGTCTCGTTTGTCCATGGAGGCTGAACGGCCGCTACAACTATAAACTCATGGATATTATTACGAAAGTATGGATTAAAGTTCCTTTCTGTTCAAACCTAAATAGGGTTAATCTCGTGTTTTATTAGTTGTGACGGTTATTTTTTCAACGAGATTTGTTTACATAAAAGGGTGCATGTGACTCGGTTGAGCGTCAGAAGTCTTATCTCTCAGCTGTTTGTAAAAGGAGCATTTTTTACCGTGTTTCCAAGTCACAAAAAATGCGAGACTCCGTGGGTGAGGTTAGCACCCGGGGGCCCACTGAACATATGTGAGATTTGACAAGATTCCTCTTACTTACTCTTAAAAGACAATATAATAATGACACGAACACAATTTGTACCATGTTGTGAAGCTGTATTATGCTTCAAATGTAAGGTGAGAATTTTTAAACAAGTATCAGAGTTTTACTTTATCGCCAATATTTTGTTTTACCTATTATGTTTTAATAACTCATTTCAGACACATACACGTATCCATTAAAAACAATTGGTTTTTAATTTAACTTTTACGTAAAGCGGCTTTGAGAGTTCAATTTAAAATCAATATCTCTAAATCTAAATCTTTCGAGTCTTGTGGCTATTGACTCTGTCTACTCCCTAAAGGACTATGACGAGATTTGTTTATAAACATGAGAAATGTTTCTACTTAGTATAATTATCAAATAGCTTTATTCCTAATAGCTGACACAAAGAAATTCTGATTTGTCATTTGTTTCTTTGAGCGCTATAAATTAATTGACCTGACACGTTCCATTTTCGAAGTTAAAAAAACAATAAAATTAAAATACAAACAGGCTTTCCGGCGTGATTGCCGGCGCTGGAGGTGGGGTATAGGCCGGAAGTCCTAAACGCTCGGAAGCGGAAGTGCTCCGTGGCCGACAACTCCGCTAATTGATTGCGCCCTACACGGCACCAACCCTTGCAAAGTGACATATTATTATGTCTTGTCATAAAATCAGGACATGAATGTTAGAATGTTTATTATAAAATTCAGGTGTTAACGTGTAGTTATCCTTTTATTTATTTTAAGTAGGTATAAAAAATTTGGTTTAGTGTTCTGTTTAATCTAAAAAAACTAGATTTCCGCATAAATTCGCAGACAGATCTTTCTTCTGGCTACAAAATTAAATTTTGTTTATAAACTATATTCATCTTTTTCTTAGTTTTAAGCAGTACTAAAAATAATAACTATATTCCTTGAGAAATAGTCACGATACAAATATATTATGTCAATAATGGCAAAAAACGTATCTAGTTATTTGCATGAGCTTCTTGTAAACCTTTTCGGGGGCCAAGCTAAGGGCTTATTATGTTTTCAAAACAATTTTTTTTCAGGAATTACTTTTATTAAATACAATTGTATATATAAGATATACTAGTTGTTCATCACGAACTAAGACTTCGCGAATGCTTTAATTTTTTTTACAAAATTGTGAATATCTCGAAATCTAGTTCATCGATTTTGATGCCCGATTTTGATGACTTCAAAATTCTATTGACAAATCCTACATACATACAAACAACCGGTACGAAAGTTATCGCATTACAAACATACATACGAAAAACAAATATTTTAGGCCCAAGTAGAATAAGTACTAGACTTCAATCGCTTCGCCCGCTTGGTCAATAAAGTCTCTCTATACGAAGTAACTGTAAAATTGATTTCGCATGCGATAACAGCTTCGGCTGAACGAAACTTCGCACGTCATGAACGATAATACTCATTCACGAAATCTTAGAGACAAATTAGCAACAATTTGTAACATTACGAGTGCTGGCACGCCTCGAAACTAAATGAAATTGCTTTGGCCATCATAAAGCCCATGGCCAGTGTGACTGTGAGCAAGAATGACATTGCATTATGAAACTTCCGCACATACCTCGATTGTATAGTACTTGATAACAGTCGTGTGACATCTAATTTGATGAATGCTGACCGTAGTACCTGTTCATCGGGTAATTTTTACAAAGGATAAATGTTTTTAATAACAGACTTGTAATACTAATATACGGAATGTTCCTTGGTAAGGCTTTTCCATCGTCAACGATAGTTGGAATACGGAATGTCTCTTGGTAAAGCTTGTTCCATTGTAAAAAAAATCCTCTCCACGTTTTAAACGTATAAACAATAAAACTTTTGGACCATTTTTTATTAAATTTTTCACATAGACAGACAAAACCTTCAGATGTAACGTATGCTAAGTTATAGTCTGGTCGTAAAGAGTTTGTGTCGAACCGATCCATATTCAAACAGCAACTAACACCGGTCGAGATCCGCGGAGGTCGCATCATTGTTCCATGCGCCCGCGCCGGTTCCAGTGACAGTTGAGCTTGCCCCGGGGACAATGGGCGCGGACGCCATGACGACCACCTGGCCGTGGTATACCGGCCCTGCCATATGCCGTATGCACGGTGTGTTCATATCGTACGTTGCCACGCGTAACCCTACGATTTGAATATGGATCTATTTGTAACTGGTCATATGGAATCGTAAATATTATGGATGTTTTTGTAATAATAGGAGTGTTTGTTTCGGTGATTTCTTAAAAATGGTCATAAAACACACATCATGAGAGTGTGCTTTTTATGTTTGAATAAAATGTAAGTAGATATTATTTCAAACAAAATATAAGCACAGAATTACATAATTCTATTGACAATGATCTTTTATACTGATACTTTAATAAAAATACCTATAATTTTTATTAGCAAAGAGCAAATAATTACTTATCTAATACATTTTAATAGTAATGTATCTTAGGTATGTATCAAATATGCAATTTTTACTAAGTCTATAAACTGAACCAAATGTAATAACCTATATTTCAAGGCATAATTAGCATAAATAAATTTAGTCCAAATGTTACATTTTACGAAGTGCCCATTTTGTTTGCAATTTATAGAGGACGTTTAAATCAAATGAATCGTTCATAACCAGAGTGCGTTTTCAGTTTTGAACTCCGTTCGTTTACTTTACAAGCAAAATGCAATGCACACAATGTTCTTCATTGTTCGATCGCATCAAACCACCGACTCATTAGAGTGATTATTTCACCCAGAGAGAGCGCATTCTACAACAAGAGTTTACAATATTCAATATTTTATGGCCATTCATAAAGTACTTACATAAAGAGTACAACTGCGGCTTCAGCAGCGGAAATCGAAGTACTATATATAGCGTTAATTTTTATTCCGAGAATTCACTTTCGCAGGAATTTCTATAATTCCTCTTTAAGTGCACCCTTTGACTACGTAAGGGACCTACATGTCACAAATTTCAAATCATTAGACCTAGCGGTTTAGGCTGTTCGGTGATGACAGTCAGTAACCTTTTTTAATTAAATTATTAAAAATATCAGTTGTTATCAGAATGGTAGTTCAATAATTAAGAAGTTAATTAGTTTAGAATAAAGGTTAGCGTAAATTACGTGCATTCAAGAAGTGAAGATTAATTGGGCTGAAATTTAGCCAGATGTTAATTATATATGAATAAGTCAAATGTATCTGTCCATAATACTCGTGTTTCCAAACCAGATTTTTAATATTTCTCATTTGACGTGCGCTCTACAGAAAGAAAGCTATAGAAACTCTATAATCGGTATGTGCCCTGTTTAGTCTACATGCATCTCCGGGATTTAAGGTTTACTGCCTGCGGTATGTTTGTTTACTGGACTCTGCACCTTTCACGAATGTGTGGCATGGAACACTTTTATATACCGACAAAGCTGAAAAAAGGGTAAATGTTGCTTGAGTAACGTGCTTGTTAAGAAAGGAAGAAAAATTCATAATCTGTCACTTTCGTTTTTACGCAGAACCTAAATAAATCATTGACGTCTTATTTCTCTAAACCTGAGGTAAACCAAAAAGGAAGAATGAAAAAAATAAAGATGTCATCCTGGTGTACTTAGATTTTGTTAGGTTGTCCTTTGCTATTAGTAAGAATCTTAGATTGTTTTAAAGCTTGCTGCTTCGTGTAGGCTTTGTTTACCTCGTGAGAAAAGAAGACGTATTTGGCGTGACGGCAACTGTGAACGCCAGGGTTGTAGTGAGGGTGAATGAGTGTTATCGATGTTATTCTCGGAAATGTGAAATTCAACGTGTTTGGTGTTGGTAAATTATTGTCACGAAACTTGTATGTTAAGGGGTGTAATTTTCAATTTGTGAATACCGAAGGGGTAAGTATTTATGATGTGACTCGAGTTAACTGAAAGCACTAAGTATAAATATTACTATAAACATTTTCGTGACATTAGGGGGCAGCAGGTAATTGTACTCGTAAGATCTTGGCAAAATCTCTTCAACACTGTAAAGGACCATTTTCATGCTATTGTGAAACCGGATTTTAAAAGCCAACAGCTGAAAATGCGATCGGGAATAACCATCATGAGAAAGATGCTACGGCTTTCAATATAAGCAATCTAAATTAATTCAGACATAGGTATTGAAAGTTTAGGTCTTATGATTTCAATACCCACTTTCATTCCATTCAATCCTTTGAATTCTTTATTCAAACCGGAACTATAATTGCGAGAAAACGTGTTATTCTAAACTTGAACTTGATCTGAACTTGCGTTTTGAAGTGCAAAATCAAGTTGAGTACACATCATTGAAAAGTGTCCGTTGACAAGTTGAAAGACCGTTTTTAATGCAACGTTTGCTTGTTACCGTTACTCCGAGGGTGAGATTGCTTTTGAAGAGGCGCATACGCACCCGGCCATTTAAATCTCGTACCTGCTCTTGCATTCAAACCTACGAGAACAGAGAGAGACCACAATACAGCTTTGAATACAATTGCAAATGAGATGCAAAAATGGGGTGCTGTGAAATACTGGATCGAGATAGGCGATGTAGATAACTAAAGTTGTTAATATTCGAGCAGTAGTTATCGATTGGGTATATCGATCGATTTTATGGGTATCGATTTATCAGCATTGATGGAGGCGTGGTTGCGTATCTGTCTTCGCTGATCGTGCATCTCGGCGGGCCAACATAAACACAAGCATTGATTTGTTGGGATTAATGGATGACGGGGCGGATGTTGGCTATTTTACTAAAAAAATATATTATTTAAATTCGGCGCTTATTCGTTTAGCCTCAGTTGTTTTTGTGATTTTAATTATTTATGTATTGGAATTATTTATGTATCTAAATGATCAACCGGAAAAGTGGGACGGCCACTTAACTTCACTCTCAAGAGCTAGCTCAGAAATATCTGCAAAGTTTTACAGAGTTATTGAAGGACAATGTACTCGTAAGATGACATCCACGTACATCATTCTATGTATAATGGCATTTACATTTAATCCGTTACATTTTTTTCTTGCAGGTAAAAAGTGTTATTCAGAATTCATGTTAATGTCGCATTAATTTTAATCATTGATAACTTTGCGTTTTCACCAAAATACCATACCGTAATAGATTCAATGGCAAATCAACTGAAAACTGAGTTACCAACATCTGTAGAACTGACAACTGAATAAATTCTTTCATTAATCTACTCCCATACATTTCCACAACCGGCATTTCTGGAAAGCCGTTTTAACTGCCGCTCTAAGAAATAGTTCAGTTTCTAAATACAAACGGCAGCCGACGATTGCACCGCTGGCGTCGATTATGAAAACATTGTTAAAGTTTTATTATATGGGCGTTGGGAGTTGGGCGTGTTGATGAAGGCCACGGGGCCACTTGTCCAAACAGACGACGATGGCCTGAATTATTCAGTGGTGGTGTGAGCGCCCAAGTAATCGATTCGCACCTTGGCTGCTAGACAAAACATTACAACTCATTATTGCCGTAACGATGTCACGTGTCTTTAGTGTTGCCAGCTTTTTTTTTAATAACTATCAGTAGCTTTGTTCGATTTGAATTTATTTTAATAATCGACGATACTAGTCATATAGCATGAGCTTATGTCACACGGTCGATAAATACAAATACAATATAACTAAGTAGATCTGCAGACAAATGCCTCCCATGATGATCACCAGGCTTATAATCACTACGACGTGGAGATCATTACCTACATAACGTCGGTGGTGTAAGTTTTAAAAAGCAAAAAGTCTTGATAACATGTTGATATGTATATTTTCAAAAGGATGCAATGGTAATAAAATGAAAGAGTCTTGATTCTTCGTTAACCATTAAACGAAAGGGTGTTCTTTTTTTATTCGCTTATTTACAAGACCAATTCCAAATCTACCATGTAAGTCGTGTAAAGCCTCATCATAGATTAACGAACGTTTGCTATGTTCGGGAGGGGCTATTGTTTGGCATTGCAAGCGGATCGCGTGCGCCGCTTTGCGCCCTTCGCCGGTGCATTACTTATGCATATCACCCCTCCTTCCCCCGGAGCCCCGCGACTATTTTTATTTCACTCCCGGATTTAGGAGTATGCACTGATGAGTCCGCACGTGCCCTGGCGATCGATATCGAAACTACCTCAGTATAATTCTATGGGCAATGAGCATGGTCTGGCGGGGACGCGCACGCACGCGTTACATTTACTCGGTGTATTCGGGCTTAATAATCCATGCATGTCGTCGTAATGAGACATATGTTTTGGTGGCGATTTATATGTAGACATTAAAAAAAAGCTATTGAAAATTTTAGCTTTAATGAAAAATAAAAAATTAAACTTACGAGTTTAAAAAATAGGCAATGATAGGTTCATTGAGTCCGAAAAAATTTTACTTTACTTACTTATACGAAACTATCGAACATACAAAAAATGTTGAGAGTACATAGGTATTTAAAAAGGCTTAACAAAAGCTAAATAATATATTTCAAGGTCAAATTAAAATTATTTACCTTTAAACACTGTACCTATTAAAATGTGTTTGAATTGTAATAACTTCTTTTGAAATTTCAGACACATTCATATCAAGTATATATTTTTCTAGCTGTATGTATATCAATGTACCTTTATCATGTTGACTCAATTGGTTTTGTCATTTGTGCTAGAATCACACAAATGTCTGTAATTACGGTGTGTACGTACACGTCAGCGATTGCAACGGATAGATGGTATTTCTAGATCACACGAATTGAGCCCGATTTCAACTATGAAAAGTATGCTGATCGATAGAAACGCTGTTTATAAATGAAGCCATACATAATGTGGGGCTATGCCGCGTAAGAGCTACCGACAAACATAAGCTGCCCTTAGCAAATATGTTATATCTACCATTTCACTATCTGAGGTAGTATTAAATTTTTAGCAAGTAATACGAATTAATTTTAAGTATTACGGAATTAACCAATGTCAAGTCTAAATTAAAATATTTATATAAACGTACAATGTCACATTTGATATTCAACGAAGTTCAGCTGTAAGATAGTTTCTTTATTTATTTAAACTGGCATTCAGTTCCAGGACTTTAAGATTAGGATATCCTTCAAAATTTTAACATATCTCCATTAGTTTGTATTAATGCATCATAAATTTATGGTGCTAAACCACAAAAACAGAGATATTTCTTCTTTGAAACCGAATGACTGATAAATTAATCTACGACATCGTCGCACTAACCTCGAGTTGTTGAACATGGTCCAAGTAAATAATAGTGTCTTCCGCATCATACGGATATGTGGCATGTGGCCCAAAAATCTAAAAATCTTGTTGCTCTTATAAAGGAGATGTTCTACTAAATAATATTTTGGAATTACTTAAGAAATTTCCGTATCTGGATAGCGTTGGCTAAAGATAAATGCTCATAGTTTAGGGCTTTTGTTTTTTTAATGTTTTGATTAATTTCGAATTGTATCGTTTCTTGTTTTCAATTAAATAGATTAATTAAGTATACTATAGCTATGTAACTTTATTGTACCCAAATAATTTAGATCCAAAGCTCTAAAATTTAATTCACTTTAAATATATTATAAAGCTTTACCAAGCTTTCTCTTTTATAAAGTCACTTTTTAATACTTTAAAACCCTGCTATTGTAACCGAACCGGTATCACGACAGGAACACTCGAGTGCAGCAGCAGTTCCGCTCCCTTTGTCGCGCCAGCGGTAACGCGACCCCGCGACTTCCGCAAGAAGCCCTGCGAGCCTCCGATAATCCTCCGCCACCGTAGATTACAAACCCCTATAAAATCTACTAGTTATTACCACGGCCCGCGCTAATTATACTTACAGCGTTTAAAGAATTTTCCATCACAAGCTAAGCGTCATCGCATAGTCTGTAAAGTCGCGTATATATTACCTTCTTGAAGGAATTTCCAAAGCAATTTGCATCTACAGCCGCAACACCACAGTGTGTGACTAAGTAAATTTCCGGCGGTTCTAGATTTTGCGTTGCCAAAATATGAGGCAGTTAATTCATTTTAAACATTAATTAGCACATTAGCATAAATTATTGCTTTTGCAAATAGTACGATGGATTCTTAAGTTTTTCTAAGAGCCAGAAATGCCTCAAACAGTCAGGGTTTGCTTTCTCCGTGCTTTAATTATTATTTATGTATAACAGCTGGCGAACAGAGGTTGGTCGAGCGAGGCTGAGTCCGTCCGGCGAACGACGGTTATTTATAAAACAGAGTTGCGTCTCGTTTTGTCTTCAGCGCGCTCTTTATTTTGTCTAAATATACGCAGTTTTGGGAACGTCGTCGCGGCCGTCTCTGCCACGACATCAGCGCTGGCAGGCCGCCAGATCTTCATCTTTCTTCGCTAGCTTATCTTTTGTCGGATCTCACTAAAGATATCTTCAGTTTTGCTCATGAAAGAGATTAATATTGAGAACCGAAATTGCAAAAGCTACAACACTAGGATCAGCGAGCGAGATCATTGACTTCGCTTTATTTCTAAAGTTATTGCTCCAATTTGCAATGGTAGTTTGCAAAGTAAAAACCGTGAGTTGGTACTTACGTGGCGAGCACGTGTTCATCTTCATCCTAAAATAAATGCCGCGGGAATTGACGGTAGCTGGCTGTAGGGGCGTAATTAATCAGTCCGGAGATGTTGTCATAGATGTATCGTGTCGGAACAGGATTGATGGACGGTGTCGAAGGACGCCGCCCGGTTGATCAAAGCAAAGGCTACCGGACACGGTGGACTGTCATGGCCGTGAGACCACCGCTCAGTTTGGACATACGAAACTGGGGCACAACTGGCCCGAGTCTATTCTCGTGTCAGTAATATTATGCGACACATTGAAGCTACATTTTGCTTACAATGCTTGCTGGGATATTCGCCATAGTGTACGATGTTATAAATGTTAACTTATACAATGTTAGATACTGAATTGGCGTACAGCAATGCCTTAAAATTAAAAGATATAAAATCATTAATTTTCTTAAAATAGTACAAGGTACGAGTTCTTTTGCTTCTTTAAAAAAACACTTTTCTTAAATTAATGATGTAAAACAAACTTGTGACATTGAAATCTCTCTTACTCTATCGGAAAATCGGAATACCAAATTTTTCGATACCTATTTGAGCGCCGCTCAAATTTAGAATAAATACGAGTTTTCTGTCCTGCACAGGCCGCGCCTGCGTCTAAAATCGTATTTCCGTAGAATCCTTACAAGCGACGTTAAGCACTTAAGTGAAGCGACTTTGCAGTTCGACGACCCGAAATCCAGAAGTCATCCTGAAACAACTCGCAAAAGTATTCAAAACAATGTTATTCTTGGGATATTTCGGTGGGTGACTCAATGAACATGAAATGATTAACATTACTACGCGCAGATCATTAAATTTCCTAAATGAAAAAAGTTCTGCGTCACAGTTGTTTGTTCTACATTACTCACTTATTGGAAATTCGACCGCCAGAACCTTTGTATAGTGCCTAACAATCGATTACAACTAAAACCTATCTGGGTCACATGTGGCTAACAAAAGAGCAGCGATTAGGCCGCGCGACAATGGACATGGAAGGAAAGAGGAAAAATTTAATGTATCAAGATAAGGTTTATGGTGGACAGTGGTTCGACCTCGGCCGTCAAATGGCAGGGCATCGATCGCATTGCGGTGGCCCAGCGTGCTGGTGGTGTCGGTGTATCACGCCAACCCTTTAGTCTAACGGAATCTATAACACTAGCCTTGTTTAAAAATTTCTAGCAGTCTTTCAATTTCATGAAAACGTTTGAGTACACACGTTAACGTTTATTTGAGGGTTCTTATCATCATCATCTTGCTGACTTTATATTACTGATCTAGAGTTATGTGTAACTAAGGTAACATCTAAATTGTGTTGGGTTGGGGTTATGACCAAGAAGCATGATGGGGTGATATTAATATGCGAACGCTGCTATAAACTTATTAAGCATCATCTTCTTAAAACTAAGTCTTTTATCTGTACGTACGATATTTATTGGTAATAGATTTTCAAATAGCTCACGATTTTTATACCTATAGATGCAGCGATTCTAAATCGAGTTAAGAGTTTTAAATCAATTCGATCTATTGTTTACCAAAGCCAATCGGATGCGAACATGACATCGTAGTAATTGGCATGATTCTGCGATAGCGTTATTGGCAATCAGCCCCGCAGAAGGTCATGATATTATCGCAGCAGACGGACCGCGACATCGCCCAGGCCGTATCCGGGCTCTCCGGATGTGATCCGCGGTAATCACCGGAGAAATTTCACCATACAATACCAACTCTATGGCCAACACCGACGAGGTCACGCTCTTTTGGCCATCGGCCATTAATCAGCGATTTGTGATCTGCCATTATGATTGCACACTTCCTAAATGCGATCCTATAGTTAATTTCGAAATTTGCAGGAAACTGAATATTACAAAATATGTATTGTCAATAATGATAGGTTCATTACTGACAACACCATCGCACTTTGATAGTGTGTTGATGACGATGATGGTCGAGATACTCTAGCCATGGTACATTATGCCAAACATATTCCTGGGCAGAGAGCCATTTATAGCAAAGTTGAAGTTTGTCGTCTTCTTGTCAAGAGGCATGTCCCTGGATGCCTGCGCCTGCGCCCGGGCGACGGCTGCCAGCGACGGAAATAGACGTCGTCTCGTGCGCCTTAACAATGCAATAAAAAGAAATTAACACTTTGACGTTGCCCGAGCTAAGTTGACTCGTGTGTCATTTGGATCGAATCCAATCTTTTCAAAGTATATTTTCGTTGAGAGTCCTCTCTAGCCACTTCCGTTAAGTGACAACGAAAATAACTAGAAACGAATGATGAAAGAGTTATAATCTGTCATGCTTATTTTCTGAGGAAATTCGATGTCCTCATATCTTAGTCGCCCCGTTTATGGTTTAATGTAGTGCGTGTTTATAAATAAACGATTTTTTTCAGGTTTCGGCTTGGCGGCAGCGGCGGCGGCTGGCGTGCGCGCAGGGTACCCGACAGTATTACAGTCGCCTTACGGGTGAGTTCCTCCGCGTGCTATATTCACGAATCTGTTTCAATGTTCAATGGTTCAACACTTCGATATTTGCCAGCACAAGCGCCGCAAGCCGCTCTGAGTACATCTCACGAGACAAAAATCAGATTTACTTATTTCATGTCATAGTATACTTATGAGACGCAGGGTATATCAGTCTTATTTATAGTTACGGGTTTTCTTTCATTTCTTAACAAATATTAGGTATACTATTCCAGTAAAATATAAAAACATTTAGTTATAACTGAGAAGGTGTGAAAATGTATTCATTAAGATCTCAACCACTTCACCTCAATATTTTAGCTTATGGTAGTGGTAGGTATTAATAGCATATGACATGATACATTATCTGCTGTAAATATAGGTCGCACCTGTGTGGTGGGTGATAGGAGAGCAGTCGAGATGCTGACTGACTTTTGTCTCGGTAGATGATGCGAGCGGCGTCTCCGGCCAGCGGCGCGGCGCCCGACGGACCACACCTAGACTAAATTATCAAACATTTTCACATAGGTATCTATGGCAAGCGTGAGCGTGAGAGTGGATTTTTTTCGTTTTGGGTGTGAATTAGTCGATTGGGTTTTTAATGTTTACGTTTTAAAGCTATAAGGCGTGGGCGGCGCCGGCGTTTGTCGCGCGGGCGCCGCCCTACGCGGTCACGATCGCATCGTTCCGACACTCAATGTTTTCTGTTTTATGCCGTGTTCGTGTAAGATTTTGTTGATTTGTATTGAGTTTTGTTGGTGGTGGATTTCGTTTAATCACTTACTTACCGAGGTGGCCCGCGCCGCGGCGCGTGGCTCGAGGCGGTGCTGTGTGTGCGTAGGTGTGCGCGCCGCCTCGACCACCACGCCGCCGCCGCCGTGCTTCGCTGCTGACGTCTTCCCCAAAAACTGCTCACTATAATATATCTGACAGTTCATTCATTAATTTGATGTTTCAAAGTTTTGATTATATACTTGAAACTCCGTATTAGCATCTAAATATGTGTAAAAGAAATTTGAGGGTGGACTGGACTGACTGTTAGAGCTACGGTTTCTCACATAAATGTAATGGGAAACTTAAAAATTACAACTTGTGTGATATTATTATATCGTAAGTGCAAGTTTTCAGGATTAAAGAAACTATAATCATTTTAAAAATATTCATGTTTAAGTAATATTTGAATTTAAACAAATCCACGCTAAACAATTTTAGCGTGGTGTTAAAAAGGCGGTACCAAATTGATGGATGGACTGTACTTGTTGATTGTCACCCGGTCCATCGCGGCCACTAATTGCCAGGGTCTGCTGATCGATGTAGGGCCACTGAACACGCCCGAACCACCAATCATATATAATTCATCGGAACTCACCTAATGGAATACATATAATCAAGTGAAAGCCTCATTCGATTAATCGCTCTTTGTTTTTTTAATCGATAACACTATAGGGTATATTTTTTTAGTTCAACTAAATAAAATGGTTTTTTTTCTAGAACCTAAACGAAACACATAATACAAACTTACGTTTGCACCTTTCTAGACTTTTTGAAATGTAGCTAATGGTAAGTTAGAGAGTATTAAATTACCTAATCCATACATAATTTCTGATTGTAAAGTTTTTCGAAAGTATTACTAGCTGTGACTGTATTTTTAACAATATTTAATAGGTATACTGATTTATACCCTATGTAATACTGTCTTAGTACTTATATTCTTGTGTTTGTACCTCTGTAGATGTGTCAGCTCAGCTTGTGTTATGATTTGCCAGTTTATAATGCTGTTTGTATCTTTACTTTCGAATTTTATTTTTTCGTAAATCATTTACTAATTTATTAATATAGCGTCAGATAGATTCTGTCTGGCAAAATCAGACATATTAGTTTGTATTTAATGAATTAAATATTACTTATTTTTGCCCATAAACAAATTATTTTATGATTAAAATGTGTAAGAGTTGCCAAGTAGGTATTTTAGACAGGTAGGCGGGAAGGCGGGCGGAGCGTACGGGCGGGCGTGTGTCACGCATGCGCCTAACTCCTGTACCACGACATCCCACCGTGGTGTCCTCTCGAATGACATTCGACACGTCCCTATCATCCTCATGAAGTCGGAAAAAGACAGCTAGTCGAATTAGAACGCTCGGTAATCAAGTGGATGCAAATCGAGAGCCCTTTGAAAGGGCTGATGTGGCTAGATGCTCGGGAAACCTCTCGACGACACTTGACCGCCTTCCTACGGATTGCAAATTAAGCATAGTCGACATTTGCTTCACCTCCCTTTTTTAAATAGCTCTTTTATTTCCTGTATTGCTTTTCTTTAAAATTAAACGAGTAGAGGAAACGAATGCGTAATCTTCAAAATGCTCTAATTCTTTTAAAAGATTTAAAACGATTTCCTACTTATAAATGTGTTTCGTGAGCCCAAAACGTCTCCGTGGTTTCGTAACAGACATGTAAATCTTAATTTCTACGACGTCGCCACGATCTAACGATAAATAGATACGGAATGCCGGATATTTTGGTCCACTCAGAGTGTAAGATGTCGGTCTTATTTTTTTATTTTATATAGTTACGTCTATATATTTTTTCTGGCAATGACGCACGGCGGCGGTACCACGGCGACAAAACTGCAGGCAAATATCGCATACTGACATTTTTATAACTGTTATCGATGTCTACTAACATAACAAGACTAGATTTGCTCGTGCCTGACAAGGCTGATCTGGGGCTAGGTTAGTTGATGCTAACCTTCCACAGACTTGCGAAGTCTCTCGAAGGTTCTCGGGTTTTAAGGTGCCATCCGCTCGTCATTAACTTCTCTTGGTAATTTTTGATTTAACATCATTACAAAACACGTAAAGCAGCAGTCTCAAAGCCATACATTACAAGGTAATCTGCACACGTGTCATTTTACGACAAAACTATACAAAACAAATTTTCCAATTCTACGGTCGCATCAAAGTATTAAACGAGCGTATGGCATCTTCGCCTAACTTTTTAATCTCACATCTAATGTTGTGAACAATTGGCAGGTTGTCTCCTGGGTATATGTACAGCACGTATCCCGGCGTGGGCACGGTTGGCGGGGTGGGCGCCGGGGTGGGCACCGGGGCGGGCGGGCTGGTGCAGTTGCCGCAGTTGCAGCACGCGGCGGCAGTAGCGGCGGCTAACCATCTGTACGAGTATCAAGCTGCGGCCGCGCAGGGAGCAGCGGCGTACCAGCAGCAGTACGCAGCCGCCGGGTTCGACCCGTACGCCACAGCGGCAGGTGGGTTTTGGCAAGCACTTTGTAAAAGACTTAAGGTCTGTCCTTACGCATCAGGGCCGTACCTACCCCTTAGCGCCTCTGGTAATAATGTCTAAAATTTCAACATTTGATAAGGTCAGGAGATGTATTTGAACCGATAGAGATTCACAGACAAAAACAACATAACTTATAAAAAAATATCCTCAGTGCTATGATTTTTTTATCTGAGAATCTGAATATAGATATACTAGAGGCCGCCCGCGACTTCGTCCGCATGGAAACCCTATCAATCCCGCGGGAACTCTGGGATAAAAAGTAGCCTATGTGTTATTCTGGGTCTTCAGCTACCTACATACCAAATTTCATGGTAATCGGTTCAGTAGTTTTTGCGTGAAAGAGTAACAAACATCCATACATCCATACAAACTTTCGCCTTTATAATAGTAGTAGGAAGTAGGATTCGAGACAGCTTGTCGAAGAACAGATTATATGCTCCATTTTTTACCCCCACGCCGTACATATATTTTTCAGCCTGAAAAGCTTAATACAATGAAATTGACTTTATAAAATGACATTCATACTTTCACCGCTACAACATAAAAATAATTCGGTTTCACTTCACACTCTACTTATTCTTGGTGACACTCGCTGTGTTGAATTTTGAACAGCTGATAAAACAATACTGTTGCCATTTTGTGTAAATATGTAAATGTCTGATACGAAATATAGTTGTTCTGAAATTATGCAAACACGCACATACCTACTCTGGTACCTACCCATAGGTAGGTTTAAAGTTTAAACGTTCCTAGATAGGAACCTTTGTTCTCCTACGATAATTCTGTGAATAGAACAATTTAATTTAATTTATATCTTTATCCGTTACGGTGTAGGCAGATACAGCAATTAAATTTTAATATTAGTAATTAATAGAGATTTCAATAATGACAGTTTGCTATCCCGTCGCATTTATATTAAATCAAGCAGTCTTAATTCTTACCCTTTATTTCACTAGGAACTAGAGTATAACTCAGAACTCTAGAGTATTTTTTTTATTATCTCCTATTTTTTATAAGCTGTTTAGACTGATTGAGGATACTCACAGCATGGAGATATACTTATTGTGTAAATTATTACGCTTAACGTTTTAAATGCTTACTTTGAGGCAAGCTCAATTTGTGCATTAGGTATATATTTTTTTATAAGCAACACGTTCAGAATAAAAAAATACTCTTTTATATCTCTCATCTTTGCATATTCCCAGTTGCACACAATGATTCGGGGCCTGTGGTCCACTTTACCTCTATTGACAAATTCTGCTTTATTTTGTATTAAAATTAAATAACCCTTGATTTCAGCAGCAGCGGCCGCGGCAGCTAGCGGGGCTGGCTACGTGTCTCCATACTACGCGCTCCCCGGCGGAGGAGTACAGGCACCTCTCCTCCCACCACTCCCCTACCCTCCCCCTCTACAAGAGGCCAGGATGCAATAAATCCCTGACACAGGGCTTCAAGGATGCGCTAGGAATTATATATTTAACAACATAACGAAAATACTAAGATCTGCCTCAGAGATCATCTTGAATTAGAAAAATATAGAAGGAACACGACAGCTGCTAGAGTTAACAATCCCATGTCATCGCGATACGTGACATACTGGAAAGCCAAATGTTTAGACTAAAGATTAGATGAAGTCTAGAACTAGTGAATCTATAACGACCAAAAATATTAATGAGTGACCAAAGCTGTGAGCTTTTATCCTAGAATAGGCTATTTGACTGTATTAAAAATATACTTTTCTTTTATGTCATCAGTCCTAATATTATTTTTTTGGAGCGATTTGTAATAACGCGAGATAAAAATATTGCATTATTTAAACAAAATCCGTCTCAGAAAATTAGGTTTTTATATGCAGCTGTCACGTGACTAAAAACGAACGTGATTGGCTATTTCTATTATGACGTCAATTATCCATAAACAGACTGTGGATCGTACCGTTCCTTAGTGTTCGCTATTATTTTTCAAGATTTTATAAGTGTTTGATCGCTCAGGATTACTCAGATAACGTAGGTATTTAATAATGGAAACCAATTCCGCGAAAGCTGACAAAAGTGGACGCAATAATGGTTAGAAGAAGAAATCTGGATTGTCTTCTTCAAAGACAATCCAGATTTCTATGCTGCCGAACTGAGGAATGTGAAAACATCAATGTAAGTATATCTTGGTAACCACTGATCTTAGATCATGATCTGAAACCACTTGCGAATATTCAAATCCATCGGCATAGAAAAAAACAGTTTCGTAGGAGATTTTATTGTTGTATTAGTGCATTGAGGCCCTGCACAACATTTATAGGAACTCATTTTAATAATTTTCACAGATATGACGTGGCACAAGTTAAATAAAACACGAGAAAATCAAAACTTTTCGAAACACCAACAAGCTTTGTATGATATTTACACGAAATTTACGTCACTGCATGCCATGGCCGCCATATTGCTAAAAGTCGCGTTTTGGCGGCATATTTGAATATTTCATTTTCTTTTTCGATTTTTTAATAAAATAGCTGTAATAAAGGCAGAAAAGTATTTTTGTAGGGCTCCTTATAAACAAATAAATACCCTAAGATAGTTTTTAGAACTTTGTCAAATAGCCTATTAAGGGGCCTTTCGGTTCTTTAAATAATCTGGTACGATTTTAAACTTATTAACACATATATAAGTAGTACGTAGTTCTTATCTATTGTAATGAAAGTAGGTATTTGCCTATCAGTAGCTATGTTACGAATTTCTTGCCTCATCTATTCGACTTCCCATCACACATATTTTCCTATTTTTGAACTTATAGGTTAGGTAGGTATATTTAAAATATAAATACAGATACCCCTTTATATCCGAATATATATAACTATTTATTACTTTCATATTGTTACAATTAAGGAATTAAATAGCTGTTGTATGACAATAAAACTATTTTGGAATGTGTCTTCAACGGTTGGAACTTTGAACCGACTCACATGCTAATGTTGGAGCAAACAGTCAAAAGGTTGAAAGCACTAAAATTTTAATTTTTTATTCTTATATGCTGATCATACCGTCACTTTCACAGTTCTCAGTACAACAATATTAAAATAATTTTAGAAAATTAAAGGCAAAACATTAAGTAAATAAATGTGCAAATTCTTTTATTTTCCAAAGTAGAAAAGTCGTAAAATTACCTACTTACTTCCATATTCAAATTTTAATATTTAAATCTTCCCTACAATGTTTTCATAATGATTTAGTTTCGAAATCAAATAAAAAATACCTGAAAATGCTTCTTTATGAATTTCAATTTCCGTACGAAAAAGTACTTTACTAAAATAAGTAATATATCTAAGTACTTACCTTATCATGCGTTGTGCAAATCTAGGTTTTCTAATTGTGAAATAACAAGTCCATGTTGCTCAATAGGTTCTACGAAGGGCTTTAGCTTAAGATAGGAGAGCAAATAAAGGGCTAATATAGGTTTGTAATTTTAAGCAATGTACTTATACCTACTGCGAATGTAACACTTTGTATAGGCCCTCTGTAATATGTATTATTACTGTATGTTCTCCAAAGCGGTATAGGGTACTTACTAGTTAGAATAATTCAATTACTAGTCCATGTAATTTTAATGTAATAAACTTTAGATGTTCACCGGTCATAAAATTTACCAAACTTTGTGGTTAAATTTAAAACTACATTTACCATCTACCTATATAAATTATCGTATAACGATCTCTTCTAATTTGACTTGATTTATAAAAGTAAGTAATAGGTAACTACCTAACCATAATAGAAATTTGAAAACAGTAAAGGTTGATATTTTAAAATTAATTAAAGTTCTTTGTTTACATTTATTATAAACCTATTGAGGTAATGCATCTACCTACTACAGAAATACATAAGTGGATTGACCGGGAACTTAGTACAAGTTAGGGGCACTAGAATATTCAAGAAGTTAGTACGTAAGATTAATTAATTCTAATTATTGTAATATGCTGTTATTCGTAATTTATTTTGTTGATATTTGTAAATCTACATGTTGATAACTATTTATTATGTGGAAGAGTAATAAAAATTGTTAAATATTTAGAGGCCGAATCTTTATCAGTTCTGGGACACCTTGAGTTCAAATTGCGGTTCGGCCTAATATATTGAATTATACACAGTAATAATAAATAATAATAACTATAAGTAGATTAAATTAGATCATACCAAATGTAACTTTTTCAATCGTGTAGCCATAAAAGTGGCCATCTTGCCTTAAAATAAATAATATTGTACGTATAGTTTATATAATATTATGACATAAAACACATATCATCAGATCAGATATATATGTAGGTATATAATTATTACCTACTAACTAGTAATCAGTGTGGTATGCTAACGCTACTCTCTGATCAGTCCATATTAGTGCATTTCATTCACAGTAATTTTAAGCACAATTATTATATTTATATGTATTACATATTATATGAATGTGAATTCATAATAAATACCTAATAATTGTTACGAATAATTTAAAATTATACTACAATGTACTTAATTTAGGATATTCTAAAATGGAAAATAAATTTTTAAGGTAAAACTCTATACCCATGTGTTTTTATTTTATTTTATATACCAATACCTTTGTAAACTTGGGATTCTTGTTTTAGGCAGTGGGCTAGCAATTTATCATTATTTGAATCACTACAGCTAAACGTCAGTTTTCAGTCTTCTCGAGACCGTTGGGTCTGTCTACCCCGTAAAGGATGAAGTTATGATCTTAGGGCGTGATTTTATTGTATGTATGTACCTTTATATTATGACTAAGCTACGTCCCGCGGCTTCGCCCGCGTGATAAGTACATGATATTTTCTGTCCTTTTTCGTAGTGCATACTCTAGGCATGCATAATTTCATTAAAATTCATATCAAGATCATAATATTAGTATGGAAGTATGGATATGGTTATATGTCCATTGAGATCATCAAAATTATTATAGGGAACATATGTTTTCTAATCTGACTGGAGCAATTATGATGCAACAAACTTTTATTTTGCAAACTTGAACTCAATAATATTTATTGCATTACTGTGTACATGTGTACTCTAGGCATGTTATTTTTTTAAACATTGGTAAGTAATACTAATATTAGTATAACGATTGTATGAAAATAACAAGACAAGAAAAATTTAAGTTGAAACATAACATTACATACTTAGTATATTGCAAAGTTTTTATGCTTAATTTGTGCGAAATATTCAACCAAATTATAAAAAACGTTATTTGGTAACCAAGCTTTTAATTCCTTTTTGAATAAAAGTGTATTATATAATTCCTGCATGTAAGTGGTTTAATATTTACATGAATTTCTTCTGTCTTCTTTTTGAATTTGGAATTAAATCCCACCAGGTATTCCTGGATACGTACGTATGTACCTATGTCATATTTACATAGTACATAGCTATCTATCTGAATGAGGAATTCCTGTTTTCACTGCTATGCATGGAGAACATAATTTATTAAGTACAACGAAGTGGCTAGGAATTATTAGTAAAATATTTGGGAGTAGGAACCAGTGATATTAAAAAAAAAATCTTCAGTTGTCATTGACACTGACACATTACTGACATTTGTGTTTATGTGAGGTTATGTTGTTTTGTGTATTGTTGTAGTTTGTTTGTTGTAAATATTTAAATGCATTTCTAAAATAATATTGACATAATTAATTAAAAATAAATCTATTTGCTAATATGGCTGGGCAAGGACACCAATTCCCTGGGAACTTTCAGGGCAATACCGGGCCCATGAGATCTGGATTTGGTAGTGGGCCCATGGGTGGTCAGATGCAAGGAATGCCAAATCAATTAGCTGGTATGTGGTTTATAATAGCAACTGCTCTAGTTTTATAATCCAATCCAGGGATTTACATTAAGTTAATCAATCCAGTATCAATCAAGAGGCGTTGGTACATTGAGCTCTTTTCCAAAAGGTAAGGACAAAACTGGAATTGACGCCGGGAGGAAGAAGAGTGCGTGTGTTGAAGTTCAATTTTGCCAGTGACCCAATCTAAATTTATTTTAGGTTTAAGTTCACCAAAGTCTAAACATTGCTCTAACATTTTCCCACTTCAGGTTTTGTCCATCTGATAAAGAGGGGAATGTGACCTCTTGTTCATTCTCTGTTGTTAAATGCACCTACCTTCATACACTTAATTCAAATCTTTATCCCTTATTGGGTAGGCAGAGCCAACAGCTTCGCAGACTTAAAGGTTACGGAATTCAGAGTCAAATAGTGACAGGTTGCTAGCCGCCTTTTACAATATCCATAGGAAAGAGATGGAGTGGTCCTGTGCTAAAGTGCTGGGAACCACACACCACACCATAACTATCATGGTACCTAAACTTCATTAATTTTAGGTGTGATGGGAGGTCCGATGGGGAATCCTGGGGGTATGGTGGGGATGGGCAACCAAATGGTACCACCTTATGGAGCAGCCATGCAGAACCAAATGGGGAACATGGGAATGGCACCACAGGTTAGTTTGAGTGTTCTCTTATGGATAATCAAGGAAATCTTTGAAATTCCAATGAACTTGTTTATATTTCGCTTCACGCATTGATAGTTATTGTTTTTTCTGTTTTGATGCGTAAGATACTCTTAAAGTTTCAACTTGAAGTCAACCTGTACCTAAATTTATTCTTTATAAAAATTTTTATTTAAATTTTCAAAATCTTTAACCTTAACTCATTTACAAAAATCCAAACTAATATTCAGGTAACATATTTGCTACATTTTTCCTGAAAACTTCTTAGCAAACCTTGGGCAAAACCTTCGTCAAACTCTTAAATGAATGATCATTGCCAAGCCATCTACTAATTCCTCCTAATATTATAAATGCGATAGTTACTCTATCTGTCTGTTACGCTTTCACACCTAAATCACTGAAGATTTTGATGTAATTTGATACAGAGATAAAATTGATCCCTAAGTAATAACTAAGCTTCAGTTTTATTATGATAAATAAACCATGCAGAAGAAGTTGAGGACAAAAGCTGGTTGACAATATTTTTTATTATAATTATAATAATTAGCAGTTAAACCTTTCCAGGGAATGGGTGTAGGAGTAGGTGGAACACCGGGAGGTGGCCTAGGACCACAACAGGTTCAACAACAAGGTAAGAAACAAAACCATTTTTAACCAACTTCAAAAAAGGAGGAGTTTCTTAACAACAAACTAAGCTCCACTGATTCATTCTGGACTAGTTGCGAAAATAAAACCTAGTGGGTGCCGCCTGTTTCTCTTCGCGCGCCTGCCCTATATAGAACTTTGTGTAGGTTAACTATACAAAAGAAAGTTTAGTCAAAAAAGCAGTAGTGTCGGAAATTTGTGCAAAAACAGTCACTCTAGTACTTTCATTTCATCTCCAATATGATTAAAAAGATATTCAAACTGATACACCTTCTCGTACTGTTTTATTATATGTATTGATTGATATGTAGGGGGGATGCCGGCAGCGAGCGCGGTGACGGGCGCGGCGCCGTCCCCCGCGCCGCCCGCCGCCGCGCCGCCCGCGCAGCCCAAGGAGTTCAACACGGCTTCCTTGTGCAAGTAAGATGGTCTTATCATAATTAAGCTAGCCTGTGCTTGACTGACATAATGACTAAAGGCAAACAGAAACTGTACTCATTTTAAAAATTTGTGGAATTCATCTTCTCCTACCTAAAAGAATTCATAACAAAAAACTACAAAACATTGGCATCAAAGGCGTAGCTCTCGACATCTTTAAATCATATTTAAGAAACCATCAACATATAGTCAAAATAGGACCTTATCAGAGCTCTTCTAAAAGTATTGATTTTGGCGTACCCCAGGGATCAATTTTGGGCCCTCTTCTGTTCTTAGTGTACATAAATAATATTGAAAGAATTGGTTTGAAAGCTGATATCACATGATATGCTGATGACACAAGTCTTTTTTATTTTGGTATTTGTGGTATCCCAAGAACAATCAAATACATTATGTACAATTCATTAGTCAAACCACATATAGAATATTTAATCTAAATATGGGGTACTACTGCAAAATCCAATCTAAAAATTATACAAACAGCTCAAAACAAATTAATAAAATGTTTATTTATTTATAATTTTCGAACACCTACTAAAAAAATATATAATGAAACAAATATTGACTATCAATCAAACATCCTACTACTATTATAAAGGCGAAAGTTTGTATGGATGTTTGTTACTCTTTCACGCAAAAACTACTGAACCGATTACCATGAAATTTGGTATGTAGGTAGCTGAAGACCCAGAATAACACATAGGCTACATTTTATCCCAGAGTTCCCGCGGGATTGATAGGGTTTCCATGCGGACGAAGTCGCGGGCGGCCTCTAGTATACATATATATTGCACGTGTATTTTCATCCTTAAAATTTTGAATGAGGAAATCCATACCTTAATATCTTTTCGGAAAAGAGGTCTACAACAAAAAATGAAACTCTGGAATGCTAATCATTTAATAACACACACTCCCAGAACTAAAAATTATGGAGCAAAAAATATTGAATTTGAAGGAGTTAAAATATACAATAAACTTCCAAAAGAAATCAAGGATGCAAAATCAACCACCAGCTTTAAAAGATTACTCAAAGAGTACATACGCGAATGTTTAGAATTTAGAATAAATATATAATTACATACCTACATATCTATAATATATAAATAAAAACTTTAATACGAAAATAAATAAAACAAATATATAAGATAATATAAATTAATACATTATATTGTAACACATTTAATACTTTCTATTTATAAAACTTAACACGTATAATTTAGTAAATCTGACACATCTAGTAGCCTGGTACGCATCAAGCTTTATATCCATGATTGTCTTGTGACTTCTCGTTTTTGCTTTGCGATGCGAATGCGCTAACTTTTTAGTTGTACCTTCATTTTATTTGTTAGTTTTGATAACCGCACACGCACTTTTCATTTCTTTTCACAATTCATTGTATAATTTAATTGTAAAAATGTTTTCTCGGTAAGTGAAATACCATTGTGTTTTTTATGAGAAATAAAGTTCTTTAAACGTAATTCGGCATATGGCTTCGTCCGCGTTAAATTATCATTTATTGCAAATCCCACGTATACAGTACTTTTCGTCCATAGTAATTATCTTTTTTTGCGTATTCCTAGTTACACCCTTTGCTATATTTTACGCTATGTTTCGGGAGCTGAAGTTCGCTTGTCCTGTGGACTTCTCAGTATTACTATGTGCGCGATATGTCATAAAAAATTATTTTATTTTATTTTATTTAAAAATATTTATATTACATAATATATATTGTATTTTATAAAATGGTCGAATACATACATACAAAGTGTAAATACAAAGCATTTATTTTGTTCTTCATGTACCATAAACTTTGGCAATATTAACTCTAACTCATACACTTTGTTATACACAAGCATTTATATTTTTGTATAATTTATCTCTCCAGATTCGGCCAAGAGACAGTTCAAGATATAGTTAGCAGAACGCAAGATGTTTTTCAAACACTAAAAGCTATACAGGTAATAAGCTTGTAATGATTTTTTTAAAGTACAATGTAAACCCATACATACATACATATGATCACGTCCATATCCCTTGCGGGGTAGACAGAGCCAACAGTCTTGAAAATACTGAAAGGCCACGTTCAGCTATTTGGCTTTAAGATAGAATTGAGATTCAAATAGTGACAGGTTGCCAGCCCATCGCCTCAAAGAAGAATTCCAAGTTTAAAAGCCTATCCCATAGTAGCCTTGTACGACATCCAATACTGCAAATACTGTAATCCAATAATGTTAAGCCGAGCCGAGAAATGTGGATGAAACGAAGGAAGTATGCAGAGATCGTGGCAAGTGGAAAGAGGTAGTCTCTGCCTACCCCTCCGAGAAAGAGGCGTGATTTTATGTAGTATTTTATGTACGTATGTTAAGCCAATATTTCATAAATATAATCTTACAAAACCTTATAGTTCAATTCTATATATAAATGTTCTAAAGCCGTATTCACACGGCAACTTGCTTAGTCCCGTGGTTCTTTACACATTAAAAATATATATAATTATAGCCGCCCAACGGAACTCCTCACGGGGAGAACGCTAGCAACGATAAGAAGGCAAAGATGCAGGAACAACTGAGGACCATCAGGCTGTTGTTCAAAAGGCTCAGGCTTATCTACGAGAAGTGCAATGAAACATGCCAGGTACGGCTTCACAATTTTTTTAGGTATTACCTTTTAGAACTTGAATTTGAAAAGTTTGGTACCTACGCCGAGTACTGTTTCTGTTCTGTCATGCGTTGCTTAAAATTTCGTTCGTTGCCATTGACTTAATAAAAAAAAATGCATACCATAAACCACAGATTAAAGCCAAGCAAGTTCAGCCTTTGCTTAGTTCACGCATCAGTCACACACAATCCATATTAATGATATACCTAAAGATAAAAGATTTGTTTGTTTGTTTGTAACAAATTAACTTTTAAACTATAGGACTGATTTTATAACACAAGATATTATTATCTCATAATAAAACTGTCTATTAACAACATCTCCGTCCGAGTTAAACTAAATCCCGTTTTTCTCTTTTCTGTAAGAATTTTTAGAAAAAAATGTGTCGCGTGTGGTACATCTAAGATCTATATATTTGTGCCAAATTTCCTTAAAATCGGTCCAGCAGTTAAAACCGAGATCCTTGATTCAAAACACACGGGAAGACAACTTGTAGTTTTCAAGTTTAGATAAACTATTTTCAACAACAGCAGCAAAGTTTGAAATCATGATCCGTTATATTTACCAGGGCATGGAGTACACTCATATGGAAAGCCTGATCCCTTTGAAGGACGAGGCCGAAAACAAAACGTTGGACGAGAGGAGAAATACAGAGTCCTACAGGCTCGCTTTAGAAGAAAACCGGGAACTTACTGAACAGGTACCTACATTGTTTTTTAATAAGGTCCAGTACTACTACTTTTCGCTAATATTCGGCGACGTAGAATAGCGCCACCTACCGCCGAATGGACACTCAATAAACTTTAACCGATTTTATACTTTGACGTTGCATTATACATACATAAAATCACGCCTCTTTCCCGGAGGGGTAGGCAGAGACTACCTCTTTCCACTTGCCACGATCTCTGCATACTTCCTTCGCTTCATCCACATTCATAACTCTCTTCATGCAAGCTCGGCGGTTTCGGGTACTTTTGACCTGACCCTTTACCAGGACGTCCTTAATTTGATCAAGATATGTTCGTCTAGGTCTTCTCACTCCGACCTTTCCCTCCACACTCTCCTTGTATATCTGATTAGTCAACCTGCTTTCATTCATCCTCTCCACATGACCGAACCATCTTAAGATACCTTTTTTCTATTTCTGTAACTACATCTTCTTTCACATAAAAACATCCCCTTATCACGCTGTTCCCTATCCGGTCACTCAATTTCACACCCATCATACTCCTTAACGCTCTCATTTCCATTGCATTTATTCTGCTTTCGTGCTTCTGCCATTCCCAACTTCCCATACATTAATGTCGGGACCAACACGCCCCTATGCCCAGCCAGTCGATCCTTTTTGGATAGTTTCTCACTATACAAACATTTATAAATACATTTGTTACAATACATACGTTTGCATTATACTATTTGTAAATACTACAATACCTGTAGACAGCCTCTGTGGCACAGCGGTAGTACGTTTGTCTGTGACACCGGTGGTCCCGGGTTCGAATCCCGGCCAGGGCGAGAAAATAACTTTGCCTGATTGGCCTGGGTCTTGAATGTTTATCTATATTAAGTAGTTTTATAAAGTTAAGTATTTAGTATAAAATATAGTATCGTTGAGTTAGTATCTCGTAACACAAGTCTCGAACTTACTTCGAGGCTAACTCATTGTAACGTCGCTCGGAGACCACGGATCATTGTGACATGATTCGAAACGTTCGAGATAAAATGAAGATACGTTACGTGCGCGCTTTATACCTGCATTATTTGTAAATAGTATAATGCATCGCGAAAGGTTAAAATCAGTTCTTACATTATTGACTGATGACAACGTAGGTACAATTACTAAGATGGTTTCTTTTGCAGGTGGTGTTAAAAAATAAGCAGTTGAAGGAAGTGATAACTAATTTAAGAACAATAATTTGGGAAATAAACGTGATGCTAACAATGAGGAGGTCGTAGAAGTTAGTTATTGAAATAGTGTAATGATTTAGTGAATTGCCAATCGGTGGACGATCTTGTGATGATTAAAATGAAAAAGACACAGTTCAGAAAGGGTTTTCTCGGCGCCAACCTTATTTTTTTTAGATTTGAACATCTTTGCATAATAATCTTGCCTTCTCCTTGAAAGAGTTAAGATATGTACTGTTACGTCATGTATTTTTACTTCGAGTAAACATATTCTATTCCATTTGTTATATTATGGTTACTTGTTTGAGTTATTTTAATAATAAACTTGGTAAGCAAAGTCCTTTTTTGATCTGGAATTCTTTTACAGAACAAAGTATAGTTTTCTATGTAATTAAATATAAGAGAACGTTTAATTTAATTATATGTATATACATATATAAAAACGATGCATTATCCTTATTTTTGTTCTTTAATACTTTCTCGTATTTTATCTAAGACGTAATAGTAACATCCTTGTCTTATCTTCCCGGTTTTTGGTTGTATTATAGACCAGATTAACGTAAAAGATGATCTCTTGACATAAAGTTATTTTTATTTTATAAGCAATTGAATGTACAATAAATTATTTTGATGTTTATACTTTGTGAGCTATCGCCCTTCCAATTGATGTATTTAAAAATAAACATATTTGTTTATTATGTTTAGTATTATTATTTTAAATCTATTTCAGCTATACTCTCATTTTCCACTTGCAAATAATAACCTATTTTTTTTAAATCTTACAATTAGTTCACTAAAGCCTGCGACATAACTCAGCGAAAATAAAAAAAGTAAAAGGGGACAGAAACCAAATGAAAAGCTTCTGTCTGACGGGAAAAGGGATAAGTTATTATTATTGAATAAGTTAAAACCTGTCAGAGAAATAAATTATTTACTTCAATATTACATCAGTTTGTCACATAATAAATAATATCAAAGCGAATGGCAAGCTTAAGACTCGATTACTCGATTAAAAAAAAAAAACTTAAGTACATTTAGACTATCAGCGCCCTCTATCTACGTTCGATCGGTTTCGTGATTTCGAAGCTGGCTTTTTTCTTTTTCTCTAGGATTTTCTTTTCGTACGGTCGGCGGTCGATGCTCTCTTGTGGTAGTGGGGATTCAGGTATTTCTGGCTGTGGTTGGTCGGACTGTTCAGGTATTTCGACCGCTGCTTCCAGTTCTTTCCCGACGCTGCGACCCGCAGGGAGAGCGTGGAACGCTTCGGCCAGGTCAGGATTGATTTCCTCAAGCGGCGTGTCTCCGGTCCTGATGTAGACGGGGACGTAGCCGGGAACTGGTGGTAAGAATTGCCATTTAGGACGCCCCTCTGTAACAATGAACGTGTGTGGTTTAGGTCACGTGGAGAACCGTGGGTATGAGAATCATGGTCTGTCTAACAAATTTTATAAAAAAAACAAAATTATAACAGTAGCTTAGGATACATATTTCACAAAACGATTCAGCATTATACAATATTTCATAGTTAAGTTTTTATAAATACATCATAAAAATACAGATATAGACTGAGAGACAGAAACAACTAAAACAAAGCCTTTCTATATATTTCTATCACTAAAAAGTTGGTCGTGGTTTTAAATGATCACAAGCTTCTATTCCAAGCGAATGAAATCAAGTATGTATTGGTCGCATTATCTACTTAGAGATCGCTAGCATGCACTCTGCGCATGCGTCGCCTATAAAGATAATTCGTAGATTGCACTAGGCTAGACGCTTTCCTTGTTAGGTCAAACACCTATTCAGTCCCTAGTTTATTGGTTAATGGTCAACTTTTATCATTTGTTTTTGTAGGTATTATCAGTCTTAAAAGATGTTAGAACCAGCGCAGCGGTGTCTATTAAAGAAATGACTTGATCCCACTGAAAATCAAATTCAGTTTATATGTATCTCTGTGACCTTTTTATACCTACTTTATACCTACATATCACGTCTGCTGTTAAGTTTAGGATGGAAAAATAAGTTTTGAAGAGGTCTCTAGCCCATGATGGGCTTAAAAAGGGAACGAAGTATACAGGGATCATGGCAAGTGGAAAGACGTACAGCCTTAAACGTTACGTAAATTTTAAGACACTTTCCTTCGGTAAAGAGGTGTAGTTAATTGTTTAAATAGAATAGATTTATTTTCATAATTGGAAACAAGGTATCACTTATTGACGTCACGTCACTTTAATTATATCTACCGCTTCCAAAGCACATGTGTAGCGGCGGAACAAACTACACTGCAGCATTTTTTGAACGTCAATTTACAAATATAGATCCCTGACATTTTAATCATGATCGTATGCACATTGTCTACATAAGAAAAAAATTGTATAGTATAGTTCAATGTAGATGAATGTAAGAAGCAATTGGCCGACAATTTTTCTTTGTTCCCAGACTAGCATGAGATATGGAACCGGTCTTTTAATTGATTTTTCTACGTACTTCTTTTCAAAGATACCTACCTTGCATCGTTAATGTCAAAACATGTTAGTACTCAGTCAGTTTTAATCTTTGTATAAGTTGTATTTTATGATATCAGTAATCGTTTGCAGAAGGCTCCGGTCCGGTTATAGCCCATTACATGCACAGGTAATTTTATGGGAACGCCCGTAACTCTTAAAAAAATTATTTTGAAGTATTCAAATTTAAATAACTTGACGTTTTCAAATTATTGCTGAGTTTACTGTTTTTTTATACCTAAGATGTTTCAATGTTTAGATTTGCATTCCGTAAGATTTAGTGGAATAAAGTGTTTTATTTAATACCTTTTTGGGATTAGCTATAGCTATGTTGAGATAAAATCTACGGAAGTCCCAAAGTTATTTCAGGAACTTTCAATTAAAAAAAACGATATGTAAGTAGAGTTAGAATTTATTTCGTAGTTTAAAAGAATCGTGCGAAACGTGTGCAATTTTAATAATAAGGAAGTATTTTAGCCTTTACAAATTGGCATCGACACCTACCACTTAAAAAAATTCTATTAAAACATTTTTTTATGAAAGCTTGCGACTTGTGATTCCTGATATAATCTTGAAAAATGTCTTATATAAGTAGGTACCTATATAAGACATTTTGCGTGATCTTGTTCTATATTGTTATTTTTAAAGATTCCGTCCCGTGAATTTTGGCCTTAATAAAGGAAATATGGCACATCGACTGGATAGGAACATTTTCAATTTCATTCTAATGGTGTCTTGGATTTAAGGACTATTATACTTCTAACGATTAAACCAAAAAAGTGTGAATTGCTTAATTCATTCAATAAATAGCTTAACAAGGAGGTGTACTTCTTTTTTAACTTTTTGTGTGGGTTGTACTTTCCATAACGCTATTAAAGACTGCTAATTTAATTCACAGTTTTTTAAACCTACTTTGCATGAAATTGTCTTAAGTTAATTTACACCGAAGTGACAATTTGTAGGTAATGTTTTTTCCTGTGGGAGTGCTTTGACCACAGACTCTTGGCGTGTGATGCGCATTATAAAAAAAATATAGTAAATACATTGGAATAACATGGTCGAAGTCGCAAGCGGCATTAGAAAGCAGTTTTAACCTCTCATGAAAAATACATGGGCGTTATAAAGATTGTCTTTATGTAGGTATTTGTTTGTAAAATTGTTGTATTCATAGAAATTATCCAATAGTGTTACGGCTTGATGTTTGATGGAAATAAGAAAACTGCCAGCGACATGCATTTTAATAAATAAAAGCAGAGCTATTAATTACTCTTATATGTCCCTACCACCACCGGTTCAGTTTTGATGTCGACACCCATAAAACTCTCCTTCTTTTTTTATATATTTAAAATTTAATAGAACCTTAAAGGTAGAATAGGTGAACTTAATGCTAACAGCATTCTCTACCAGTTAACCTTTAGAAAAAAACAGATAAATATTATTTTAAGAATACGCTGACTTGTGCATTCTACATAATAATTGGTAGCAGTAAACGTACCTAGTAAGATGAAATGTGAATGTACGCATGCAACTTTCGCCTAACGGTGCGGTGTGGTCCATCCGTCCAGCCTTCGCTTTTTGCTTGTCAAAATGCTAACTGTACTCGACAATTTCTTATGTTTTCGTTGCTACGAACTGTGACTTTAACTACACTTAAAATAAAGATATTTTTACTTTGTAATTTAGAGAATTTTCGACCGGTAGACTGCCGGCCCAGATTGTTTGATCTGAATTGTCTAATACAGGTGATTATTGTCTCGTCTATAGGATGCAAGTTGGTCTTGTTTTGCTTTAGATAGTAATAATATATTGACGGTTCACTTAACTCTTTAACAGAGTTATTTAGATTCCCGACTTTATGGTCTACGTTTCTTGAAGGCTTTGATTTTTTGAGCCATTTTTTATGTCATAAAGCCGCTGTGAAATTTATTATTTCTGATAACGGTTTTATTTCCAAAGTTAGGTCTACTTAATTCTTGTGAATTGATGATAATTGACGAAAAAATGTTCGGTTTTAAGACCTTTGTTCTCATTTTGTCAATGTTATTTCTTTTTACAACGGTAGGTACTTTTAATTGCAAGTTACATACATAGTTTTTTTTTAATTAAGAATCATTTATCATAGGATAATAGCACGGCCACATTTGCCTATCAGTGTTTACGACTGGTCCAAAAATAACTAATACGCAGTTCTGTTTGATCTCGTAACCCGACCAAGAAAAACGTTTTATCTCGCGTCTCGTGCGAGATGCATGCAGAATTCATAGATAATAATGATACAAACTATGAATTTATTGCATAATCTACCCGAGATTGCGGAGATCCGACGGGAATAACGCTTTGTGTAAAAACTTTATTTATCCATGGTCAAATGGCGCACCCTGGGTTCCTCTCCAGAGAGTAATGATGGAATCTAGATAACGGTAGGAAGAAGAATATATTTACCCCGGACCCTAAAGCATAGTGATGGAGCAAAGATAAGATGAGAAGGAACCCAAGTCGAGATTAATTAAGTTAAAGTTACGATACGTATATGTACATTTTAACCGGTTGTTTGGGAACGTTCTACTAAAGCTCATTGAACCAGTAGCCAGTTATCAAAATAATGTGATAATAACTTGATTCATCATAGGTTCTTTTTCATTACACATTTTTATGCTGTAATTTTTAATACATATTGTATACACTTTAACCAATGGAGTCATGAATGAAAAAATTCTAATCTTAAATGACACCTCTCTTTTTTCGATGGAGTTAATTAATACTGTTAAAGCAAGTGAAATGGTATTGCGAGCTATTAGCGATGACCATGAAAGTAGGTCAATGTGGAGTCAAGTCAGACCGGGCACCTTATCGTATAAGTCTAAACAACTACAAGTGCCAGTGGCGCATTTCCAGAACCACGTTATTATCTAGAAATAAAACGTGATTCAGACATTTTTCTTCATGTTAGTTTCTTGGGTGCTCCTTTATAACCAGTATTTTCACTTCCCGCGTTTTCGGCCCTAGTCTTGACTAGGTCTGTCTTTCTAAACCTTACTTTAAAAAAATATTATGTTAGGTATTGCATGATCTTTAAATCCTACTGTAACTTGGTTTAATAAAAAGTACTTTCATAATTTATCTCTTTTCATAATAGGTAAGTGTTTGTATTTTGTAAAAGACTGAAGTTGCCTGACATTTTCTTTTTGTTATTTTAACCTTTTTTTCTGAACTTTCTATTTAAATAGAGAGTTACGGGAGATGAGAGCAAAAACAAGAATGTTTACTTTTTGTTTGTAAAATAATCGGTCATATACCTAATTGTGATTTAGGTATACTACTCGCTAGATATTATTTACAGATACTAATTCAATTCAGACATACATATAATTACGCCTGTTTCCCATTGGGTAAGGCAGAGACTATGGATTTCTACATGCTACGATCCTTACAGAACGCTCCTTCCTCCACACATAAGACTGTTTTCATGCATATTTCATTGGTACTCCTAAATAACATCTCCCTTTTCAGAAATTCGAAATTTGGTCCATTAAAATTCATTTCTTCAATTGACTTTTGTATTAATACAAGTAACATCAGCTGGTTAAATATGTTAAATGAATAAAACGCTGCAGTGACATCCAATTCTTTATTTTCTTTCGAACAGCCATCAAAGAATTTATAAGAATATTTCTAACACTGTCGTTAAGCATAAAGTAAATTTTCATTATTTGATCATTATAAACCCTGTCGTCCAATTGTTTTTGCCAAGGTTTTGATTTGAATGCCTTAAAAAATTTACAGGTCTTGTGTTACGCTTGAAGGTTGAAGTGAAAACTCAATATTGATAAGTTCTTTAATTTTGATCCTAGACGTTCCTGTGTCTAGTGCCGGCTGGAGGGACGAGACCGGAGTCATTGCCCTGTCCAGTGGCGTGGAACCTAACTTGGGGCAGAACGAGTCGATCGTGTTTGTTTTTGCATTATTATAAAATTCTTTTACTTAACAACCTACCTCCTCAACATTATCACCATGTTCACCATACAATGCCGCTTTTACATCGCTATAACTTTGCTGATGTGAATAAGTGTAGTAATGGACCAACTACCTCCGACGTTACTCATTTATGATGTAATTTGGTGAGGCCAATTAACTTTTTACAAAACCTGAGAACTCATTTCAAAGCTTTGCAGCTAAACCTCAGCGTTGGCATTTCTAAGAAACATGATATCATTTGGCCCTTTCGAGTTTTCATTTAGACCTTGAAAATAATGAATTTGAATATTCTGTGAGTCTGTGCCTAATTGAAAGAACTTTTATTAAATATATTTTTTTGAAAATTTAAGCATCCCTTAAAGTTAACTGGAAAAATTAAATGATATCACACGCAATATTAATGTTTGAAATTTATATTGGTAAGTTACATTCTCATCTGACGGTTCCCATGTTCATGTTTTTTACGGATTATTTTTAGAACATGTATATATGTTCGCACTTTTTGCTTGATCCATTATCGAACTGTAAGTAGGTATGTTATCACAAAAAAGAGAGGGCACGATCGCGGAAAGGACCAAGCCACGAAACTACGTGACTCAGACATGAGAACATCTTGTAATGAAATATCATCCATACTTTGATCCATCCGCATTTGTTTGTAATACCTTTATTGCACAGAAATTTACATGGTTACAAGAAATTGTTATAAAAGAAATAAGTCACTTTAAGTTCAATGGCTTTGTATGTTTTTTTTTTAAGTTCGTTTTTAACACAATAGGTAATATTAGACAGTGAAGACTAGGAATATTCAGCAATTTAAAATTAGGTATTAAGTATAATGAAATTGAAGTATAAATACGTACCTATTTGTTTATTTATTGCACAAACATAAAACGAATATAGATTTTAGTAAAAAAAATATACATCCAAGGTAATGAAGGTAATCATCAAAATAAGAAAAAAATCTCTATAATAAGTTTGTCAAATACTGCCACTTTTTGATAGGGTTAATAAAATTAATACCTAATTTACTATCTTTCCTATACGTTGAGTTGAGGCCTCTACATAAAATTTTATCAATATAATTTATCGTTAACCACTTATGACTATAAATTTTAAAGCTGTTTGCGATTGAAATATGTCCAATGATATTAAACTGAACTGAACTGCCTTTCAATTTAAGTTTATGAAGTTTTGAACATTGAACCTGATTATATGAGCTTAATTACTTACATTTTATTGCAATATTATTTATCGTACGTATCAAAAGTAAGTTTAGAGCATAGTTATGACTTTAATGATGATTTATTTATTATTTTTGTTCTATCAAAGGAAGTAGTATAAGGAAAGTATTACCTATTTCCAATTTAATTTCCTGTGTGTATTTATACGAGTAGCTAAGGGTCCGTGTAATATCAGATTATTAAAGATCCAGCTTGCGATAATTTCGATGGACTAAATATACATATATTTCACAGGAAGTGATTGACTTGCCATCACATACTTTTCCGAAAATTTATCTGTAGGTATAAACTTAATGTTTTCACTAATATAAATTATTGTTATATATTAATTTTTGTTTGAATATAATTTTAATTAAATTGTGCATTGTTGTTGAAAAAATGGAATGCATGAAAAAGTACACTTTTTCACGCAGACGAAAAGATGATTCTTATTAAAATATAATTGATAACCTAAGGTGAGTAATTTCAAAGATCGTGGTCCTCATAGAGAGTACACACAAAGCCACAAAATTCGCACTTTCTCTTTAAATTTATTAGAAGTAGAAAGTACAATACATACTTTTAATTCACAGCCGTTCAATAATCACAAGATCAGCCACCAACCCGCTTTATCTTATTAATTTATAGTAAATCTTTCATTACTTATAAACGCTTAATAGACTGTGATTATTCGTGCATGAAGTGTTTCATTAATAATCAAATCAACTTAATACGTTTAGTTACGTACATTTATTAAAACACATTAATTATCTTACTAGTAAATAATTTGAAATTATATTTTAATGTATTGTTAAAAAAGTTATTTTGGAACATATATGTCAGCACCTAAAACTTAGTAAGTAATTATATATATGAAGAATCGTTTAAAAAATATAAATTGAACTTACCAACAGCTATAAATGATACCACACATAACAAAACCAAGTACTTGTACATGTTATTAAAATTAAATTTCCCTAACTATCAAATCAAATTGTAGAACACGCACGGGCGCAGAGAGTCAGTGCAAGCAAGCGAGTGATGCGCGGGCGCACGGAACCGGATTAAAAGCGTTAGGACTCACGCGCACTGACTAGATCTACGTCCCGCTGGATAGATACACTATGTCCACAACCAGACTTCAATTGCAATTTAATAAAAAAACAGAAGAAGAAACAGCAGAACCGTTCCTATTATATTCTCTCATTATGTTCTCATTATGAATTTAATAATGATTGCTAGGATCAATATCGGGACCCTATTTTCACGTCACTTTGTTAAAATGTAAGTATTGTATAAATTACGAGAAAAATTGCCATTGTAAGGTTTCCATTTTCTAAAAATCACCTATTCTAGCTTTAAGGATCAATCATTTTTTTAATTAATATGAAACTTGCTTACTTATCTTTGCATGTTCCCGGTTGCAGCCCTCACCCACCTTCACACACCCTCCAGTGCAGTGTTTCGGGGCCTGGATCCGCCAATAATTTGTGAGATAAACATAGCAACAAACAAACATACGGGTTAAATATATTTAATACTTAGTACTTGTGGGATGGTTTCAAGGAAATATTTGTTAATTTCACATATGAAACATAACTGATAGGTATCTAAATAGCAAATTTCCTGGTATTGATAATAAATTGTTAATGTTCTGGTTAAAAAAATAAAAATATACTTAGTTGTTATTATTTTATTACTGTTGTTTATATTATTGAAGTCTAAGAATTGCAAAATTTAAAGCTATCGAACCATTTTGCAACCAGTAAGCTTCCGTACATCTTCAGTTTTAAAGTATGAATCATCGATGATGCAAGAAACGGTACCTAACTGATTTTATACTTTCACGTTGGATTATTCTATTTATTAATAATACAGGTGTTTCAAGTCGCTCATTAAGAATTGTATTCGTTTATCATATTAGCAGAGATGTCGATCTTAGAAACCTGAAGAATAAGATATTGATCTTCGTTATAATAATAATAATTGTGAAAAGAGCAATATAAAATATTACTTTTCCCATAGAGCCTTTGTGCACTTTAGCAAAATTTAAGGGTAAAGGCTAAAAGGGTGAAAAAGAGTTTCACCCTTTTAGGGGTTAAGTTAAATTAACACTAAGTTGTAACATAAAGCTACATACATACATACATACATAAAATCACGCCTCTTTCCCGGAGGGGTAGGCAGAGACTACCTCTTTCCACTTGCCACGATCTCTGCATACTTCTTTCGCTTCGTCCACATTCATAACTCTCTTCATACAAGCTCGGCGGTTTCGGGTACTTTTGACCTGACCCTTTACCAGGACGTCCTTAATTTGATCAAGATACGTTCGTCTAGGTCTTCCCACTCCGACCTTTCCCTCCACACTCTCCTTGTATATCTGCTTAGTCAACCTGCTTTCATTCATCCTCTCCACATGACCGAACCATCTTAACATACCCTTTTCTATTCCTGTAACTACATCTTCTTTCACATCACAACATTCCCTTATCACGCTGTTCCTTATCCTGTCACTCAATTTCACACCCATCATACTCCTTAACGCTCTCATTTCCACTGCATTTATTCTGCTTTCATGCTTCTTTTGCCATACCCAACTTTCACTCCCATACATTAATGTCGGGACCAACACGCCCCTGTGCACAGCCAGTCGAGCCTTTTTGGATAGTTTCTGACTGCTCATAAAGGCATGCAAAGCTCCATTCACCATGTTCCCCGCGTTCACTCTCCTTTCAATATCACTATCATACTTGCCATCTGATGTAAACTTTGATCCTAGATATACAAACTCTTTCACTTGCTCCACTTTTTCTCCTCCAATCAAAATATTACATGCTGTCATTTCTTTCTCCATTTCAAAAACCAGTGTTTTAGTTTTACTTACGTTCACTTTCATTCCTTTCTCTTTTAAAGCTTCGTGCATACAGTTTACCATCTCCTGTAACTCCTCCGCTGATGACGCCAGTATAACCTGATCGTCGGCATAGAGCAGACATTTGACGAGTAACTCATTCATCCTTAATCCACTTTTAGACTCTTTCAAATCTGTCAAACAGCTATCCATAAATAGGTTGAACAGCCACGGTGACGCAACACATCCTTGCCTAACGCCTTTCTCAATCTTAAACCACTCAGTGTGCGCTCCGTTTATCCTGACACAAGCACTCGAATCCTCATATAAGGATTTCAGTGCTCGTATTAAGAGACTGCTCACCCCATGCATAGAAAGTGCTGACCACAATTCATTCCTCTCAACTCTGTCATAGGCCTTTTCCAGATCTACGAATGTGCAATAGACTTTTTGACTCTTGGCCAAAAACTTTTCGGCTATGCACCGCAAGGAAAAGACCTGATCAGTACATCCCATTCCCTTTCGAAATCCCGCTTGAGCATCCCATATTTTGTCATCAGTTTCATTCCTGACTCTATTAATCAATACCTTAGCATACAATTTGCCGACGACGCTAAGCAGGCTTATACCACGATAATTTTTGCAGTCCAGCTGTGACCCTTTTCCTTTGTAAAGTGGCACGATAACAGCCTTGCACCAAACTTTTGGTACTCGGCCGCTTCTCCAACACAAATTGAAAAGGCAGTACAACTGACTATCTACTACGCCTTTTCCTGCTTTAAGCATCTCGACCGACACTCTATCACACCCAGCAGCCTTTCCCGCTTTCATACTCTTAAGTGCTTCCACAATTTCGAACATTTCAATTTCGCCTTCCATCTCATTCTCTTTTTCTTCGCTATAGCAGAAATCTTTCTTATTTCCTTCCTTTTTTTCAAATAAACTTTCAAAATAGTCCTTCCATATCTTTAGTACACATTCTTCTCCTTTCACAACGCTACCATCCTGGCATCTGATCCTAGTCAGCTCTCTGGTTATAGTATTTCCTCATTAAGCTGATTACCATATTTAAAATTTGTAGCTTTTATGGTTTAGGTTGGGCGTTGATGAGTCAGTCATCCTTGTTCTTTTATACTTATAGATTAACCAGATTTATCTAATCGCCATGAGGTTTGTTCCTCTTAATCGGTTTTACAAGGAACATTAGTGGCGATCCTGGACTCACACCTAAGCCAACGGCCTGTTTGGCACAGTTGTCGGTTTCTCACCTGTGAACCACTATGTCCCGAGTTCGATTCCCGTTCTGGTCATAAAGGAAATATGGACAATTTCTGATATGCCTGGGGCATATGTCAATAAGTTCATTAGATATTTATCTATTTAATTATTTATAATAACGTTGAGTAAGTAGTATTTCGTAAAAATAATTTATTCAATCTGTGTAATTTCTTTCAATCTGTCCCTCATATATACTATATATTTATTTATGTTTAACTTGTTGCAAAAACTTACATGAATGCCTTATCACCCAATGAATTTCAATGATACCAGCCTTTTCTAGACTTTATGTTAACGACTCATGTTCCTTTGCTAATAATGGCTATAAATATTCAATGGAGTAAAAGGCGATGGTGAAAGCTCCTGGAAATGGTCATAACTTCTGCTGGCCTGTTTAAGTAATAAATTGTAAGAGCTCAACGAGAGAAAACTCGTGTGAATTTACATCTATACTAATATTATAAAGCTGAAGAGTTTGTTTGTTTGTTTGAAAGCGCTAATCTCAGAAACTACTGGTTCGAATTGAAAAAATATTTTTGTGTTGAATAGAGATAGACCATTTAATGAGAAAGGATTTAGGCTATATATGTAGATAGAACGCTGCAACTTTTAGGAGCGAAGAAATAATGGAAATAGTGAAAAAAAAAACGGGGAAAATTATCCATCCTTGAGGGCTTCCATGATGCCCAACATAACTATTCCATACGGATGAAGTCGCGGGCACAGCTAGTTATTTATATTTTTAACGTATATTTTCCGTTCATATTGCATCGAATCTATTACGTCTGCTTAGCCCTCGGTGAAAGAGGTGTGACTTTATGTAGGTATGGCAATAACTTCTTATCGTCGCAAATCGCATCTTCTTCTTTTTTTCCTTCTTTCTTAAGGATGTACTATGTGTGTCAGAATGGCGGGTGTACCTCACGAATTTTAATATCTGTTTTGGATTAAAAACGTACCTGATGTGTACCTCAGTGTACCTATCCTAAAAATCTGTGTACCTTCTTCTATGTAAAGATTTTTAATAAAATAGGTACACCCGCGGTCCTGACGTCAGGACCGCGGGTGTACTTCTAGTTAGCATATGTAGGTAAGTTAACTGTATATGTAGATTTGGTACCTCTTGTGTACCTGCAGAAACAAATATTAAATAAATAAAAAATATTAAGGGTGCTGAGAAAATGTAAAAAAACATTTTTTTTCATGTTAAAATTTTCTTTTTCTTTTTTTTGTAACTGGCCAGTTATGACACATTCTGAACAAAACAGAAAAGAAGTTGCACAATACAAATTATAATTAACATATATCAACAACAAAATGTTTATGTATAAATGATCTAGTTCTAGTTCATTACTACAGAATATACTTTTATGTAGGTATCCTTCCGAGGCAAGCGATGGGAGTGTTATGACGATCTTCGTAATAATGTAAGAAAAAGCTAAATGTATGATTTCAGAATGTGACCTTTATAGATTGAAATATTTTTTTGTAATATACATAAAAATATATTTTGTGATTTAGGAATGTGACAATTCTGTACATAAATGTATAATCACATACAGACAGATACTAGAGTGATCCTATAAGAGTTCCTTTGTTTATATTATTTTTTTTTTCATTTTCTCAGCACCCTTAATATTTTTTATTTATTTAATATTTGTTTCTGCAGGTACACAAGAGGTACCAAATCTACATATACAGTTAACTTACTTACATATGCTAACTAGAAGTACACCCGCGGTCCTGACGTCAGGACCGCGGGTGTACCTATTTTATTAAAAATCTTTACATAGAAGGAGGTACACAGATTTTTAGGATAGGTACACTGAGGTACACATCAGGTACGTTTTTAATCCAAAACAGATATTAAAATCCGTGAGGTACACCCGCCATTCTGACACACATGATGTACTAGCTAGCTGTAGTCTAATCAATGCTATCTTTAAGTCATACAGCTGAACGTGGCCTTCACTTTTCAGGAGTGTTGGCTCTGACTACCCCGTATGTATGTTTATATATGTATGTATGTACGTATGGATATGTATATTTGTACTTCTACTTTTTAGTGCCGTGTGGCTCCCGGCACCAATAAAAAAAGAATAGGACCACTCCATCTCGCTCCTATGGATGTCGTAAGAGGCGACTAAGGGATAGGCTTATAAAATTGGGATTCTTATTTTAGGCGATGGGCTAGCAACCTGTCACTATTTGAATCTCAATTCTATCGTTAAGACATACAGCTGAACGTGGCATATCAGTCTTTTCAAGACTGTTGGCTCTGTCTACTAGGGATATAGACGTGATTATATGTATGTATGTATGTACTTCTTTTTAATTATTACAACAAAGTTCTAATTTTAAGGGTTGCATCAAAACAAGGTCGGCAGCAAGGCCGGCCGGTGCGTCGACCCCGGCGAACGTTGACCGCTTCATGCCTGCCCTGCATACTAGCCGCATTCAAGATGCACCAAGTTCAACGTGTGTAGATACATAACGTCCTTATCCCTGACGGGGTAGACAGAGCCAAAAGTCATGACTCGAAGGCCGTGTTTAGATAGATGGAATAATGATACTTTTGTGTCTCACTCTCGGCTATTTGTTGCGGAGTCTAAGGTTGTATGTTGCTGATGGAAATTAGATTCTCTATAACGACTATTACCTACTACTTAAATTAAAACAATCTCATTAGCCCTTAAATTTTCTTGTAGAATGGAAAAAAATCATCTCCTAATTCAATTATATGAAACATATTATATGAAACGAGTACTATCTGGAAACGATTCCACGTTTAGGTACACGATAATACTTCAAAGAATATGAAGGTGAAAGGTTTCATGCCGCTGATAAACTTACAAGGAAACTTGTCGAATATATAAACACAAAGTACTTAAATGTAAACACATTGTTTAGAAAAAAGAACAGGAACACTACTCCATCTCTTTCCAATGGATGTCGTAAAACGCGACTAAGGGATAGACTTTTAACTTGAGATTCTACTTTAGGTCGATAGGCTAGCCAACTGTTACTTTTTGGAACTCTTTCATTTAGCTAAACAGCTGAACGTGGCTTATCAGACTTGTAGGTACACCCCGCTAGGGATATAGACGTGATTATATGTATGTACATTTGAATTGCCACAGATAAATTTATGTTAAAAGCTCGTAAGCATATTACTAAAGTTCTTTAAAAATATTACAAGCACCTAACCAACGATTCTCTAATTGAAAAAGATTATACATACATACATATGATCACGTCTTTATCCCTTACGGGGTAGACAGAGCCAACAGTCTTGAAAAGACTGATAGGCCACGTTCAGCTGTTGGGCTTAATGATAGAATTGAGATTCAAAAAGTGACGGGTTGCTAGCCCATCGCCTAAAAGAAGAATCCCAAGTTTATAAGCCTATCCCTTAGTCACCTTTTAAGACATCCATGGGAACGAGATGGAGTGGTCCTATTCTTTTTTTATTGGTGCCGGGAACCACACGGCACATTAAAAAAATATTATTATTATTTAAGTATATCATATGGATAAGGGAAGTTTCCCGAGAATCAAACCTTGGGATTGATTTATCAAAGTTTTCTAGCAGCAGCACGTAAAACCTGGGCCGAAGGTTTGGCTAAAAGCCCGAACAACTCATATTTTTAATTAAATCCTACTCATAACCCACGTTAAGCTGTGCTGACTGTGCTGACCCGTTGATGGATCATCCGTGACTTCGGAGCACGTTGCCCATGAGTCAAGTTCACGGCTAAAACACTTCGTGACATACAAATGAGTATAAAACAAAGCACTTAGTAATGCATTATATCATATTTTAATATTAAATTATTGTCTGAATTGTATTAAGTCTATGTTTTATTATTTTGTTTTTTCTTATGAATGCTTACAGGTACATATATTGATTAGGGATCAGTTTAGTTATATCGGAATAGTAAGAAGCGAAATAAAGAAAAAATCCATTACTTAAAAGAAATAGGACATCAGGATTTGATTGTTTGACATCAAATCCTGATTTATCAGTAGGTCGCAGAGCTTTAAAATGTTTTTACTATATAATTAAAATCTTATAAGTAAAGGTATCATAAACTCTCAATCTACTGGAGCTTTGACTCTATATTAAAAATAAAAGATTTCAAAGAAGTTATTTTTTAATTATCATAGTATTTACTTACGTCAAACCCAAGGCTATATATTTTTACTAATCATATTGTTCGTCCGAGTATAGATGAATCATGCAGTGGTCAATAGGATTATGTTTTTTTCAGAGGTCACGATTTGCAATTAAGTTAATTGTTTGCCATCAATATTGCTGTGGGTGTCAGAATCGTTACCGCAATTGTATTCATTTTTTAGCTTATTTATAGCTTCATCTATACTAATATTATAAAGCTGAAGAGTTTGTTTGTTTGGACGCGCTAATATCAACTGGTTCGATTTGAAAAAATATTTTTGCGTTGGATAGACCATTTATCGAGGAAGGCTATATAACATCACGCTGTAACTATAAATAGCAAAGAAAGGAGCAGAAATAATGGAATACGTGAAAAAACGGGAAAAATTATTAATCCTACACTTAAGAAATTAATCCTAATATCAACGTTCGCTTTTAAAGTCAGTCAGTAGTTGGGACTATAAATAAATACCTATATACTGGACATCACACAAACTGAGTTATTGCCCAAAGTAAGATCTTGAGACTAGTGTTTCTCACAAAAATAAAGTATAATTGACCGAGCAAGAGATGAGAGTGAGATCTACCAACAACTTGGGGTGTAAATATTTGTGTGTGTGTGTGCATGTATATGTTTGTAACGCCTTAACTTTGAAACCTCTGGTCTGATTTTTATGAAATTTAAAATGTATGTAGGATCTCTCAATGGAATTTTCAAGTCGCGGGACAATAAAATCTTATAGTATATAGTTTTTAAGATTTAAGATATTCATAACTTTGTAAAAACATAAAAGTGTTCGCGACGACAACTAGTATATTGTATAAAAATAAATATCTAAGACCAAGGGCATTTAGTTAATTTAAAACTTATATTCCTATCATAACCTGACCTGAAGTCTTGAGGTTCACAGGCAAGAACACAATCACAGCGCCCCGTGCAGCCAGTCGATGCGCGTATAAACCACTCAGTCGTGTAAAAATATAACTAAGCAAAATGTTTAAATATTTTAAAAAAACATTTTAGCTTTGCAAAATGATAAAAGCGTCAATTTATTTAACAAGGGAATGACAGCTCGTTATTGGAGCTTTGAAGGTGATTTATCCAATTATATGGTTTTAAATTCGTATGCAAGAATCTTTTACAAACACTGTTTGTACTTGACGACCTTCTATGGAGATTAAAAATAAGATATTAAAAAAAACTTTAAAAAATATTTTAAAAATAATAATTCAACAAATTTTTTTTATGTGTGTTCACTATTTTTATACGAATTACTACACCAATACGAATTACTACCTGGTACATTAAAATTTTCAAACCGGATAATGTTTGTTAAAATATAAAAAAATTGTCAGCTCTTTTCATGGCATGCCAGTATTTCTTAATACTGGGTTTAGAAGATCCTGATTTTTTTTAAATTTTATTTAAGGTACAACAACAGGTTGTATTAACATCATTTTTAAATGCAGCGGACCTACTAGGTCCAGATTTAAAAATTGCGCTTGATATTGTCATCATGAAAAAAAGTGAAAAAATGACCGTGATTTAAATTCCTGATGAAGCACTTTACTCTTGTAGACTACCTTTGATACTTCGAAGCCAAAAGATGAAATTACAAACGGGAAAATGCGATGAGGAGAAGTTAGTATTTAATATACTTACGTACAACATAATGAATGTAACATAGAATGCAAATCAGAGATAGCAAGAAATTGACCTCCATCACGCAAATCCTTATCTATTTTCACATTGCGTGAGGCGTTTACGTAAAAACTGTTAATAACATAACATATAATCACGTCTCTATCTTCTGCAGGGTAGTCAGAGCCAACTGTCATCAAGACTGAAAGGCCACGTTTAGCCGTTTGGTTTAATAATGTTTAGTTTTGCAACAAAAAGACGTAACAAGATTGTTTACATTTATTTTACTAGGTAGGTATACCTTAAGATAAGCACTATATCTAACATGAACTTTCTACGCAATATTTGTTTGGCAAGTTCTATCAATACTCTTAGTTCTTTGACGTACGTCTTTTAAAACTGTACTGACGCAGTAGACCTCAACAGTAAACCGTCTAGACTTCTTGATAACCTTTTGGTAATTGCGTATTAATATTTGCACCTATAATGTTGAGGTGAGACGCTCACACATATTTTTTTGCACGGCTAAACGAAAGGTCATTTGAATACGTAAATGTATTTAAGTTATTGAGATTTTTGATTATTTTGCCTTGTACCTCTTAATTGCTCTAATTTTATTGTTTAAATAGTTGTTTTTTTTTTATAAATTTGTTGTTATTTTACTTATTTCCTTATTATTTAGTTTGCATATCACAATCTTTATGCTCCTGAAACTTGAAAGTGGTGACATCTTGCCATAAAACAGATATCTTCTTTATGTAGTACCTATTAGAAGAATGAAACTACGAATCCTATTGAATACATGCATACATATAGTCGCATCTATATCCATGGCGGGGTAGATAGAGTCAACAGTTTTGAAAAGCCTGAAGGCCACGTTGTGTTGCTTTTATGATGGAATTGAGATTCAGATAGTGACAGGTTGCTAGCCCTTCGCATACAAAGTTTATAAGCCTATCTATATCCTTAGTCGCCAATTACGGCATCTATGGTAAGATATGGAGTTGTTCTATTCTTACGTGTCGGAAACAACACGGCTTATCCTATTGAATATTCTTACAAACTTACTTCAAATTTGACAACTTTAGTTTGATATTCATACCGTCTTTGAAGTGTCTTCAATATTTTTCTTTGTCGTTACCTTTTCCTACATTTTACGTGGGGTCGGCCCGGTATGTTAGTTTTTTCCAATTACTTCTGCCACTTGCCATCTCACTGGCCCCTTTCTACTCATAATATCCTATACGCTGACCATCCATCTCTTTTTCGGTCTTCCCCTAATTCTTAAACCAACTTTTAAGTGTCTTTACTTCAATATAAGAAAAAAATAATGTGTCATCATAATTTTTCGTGACATTTCATGATGTGAGTTTTATATATGTATATTAACTATGTTGCCTGCATGAATTCATCAGCAATTATGTCTGTTACCTATGAAAGAAACCGATATCTATTGCTATCAAAAAGTTTAGGAGCTTCAAAAGATAAAACTTTGCGATCTTGACTGACTGCCTGACTGACAGACTGCCTGACTGACAGACAGACAGACGAAACTACTGTACGTATGAAGTTGGAATTTAATTTGGGAAATAATCGATATTTTTTGTTTTACTTGGGCACGGGCATAGAAGTAGTTATACCTACTACCAAATTGTTCGAACAACGAGTCTGCAATAACTTTAGGTATGTTTTCGGTGAAAGAATAACTGATAAAGGTATAAAAATTCTGATGAAAATACTTATTTATCTAATACTAGCTGACCCGGCGAACGCTGTTTTGCTAATTAATTTTAAATATTATTACGGAACCCTATTTTTTTCCAAAATAAAATATAGTCTATGTTACTCGTGGATAATGTAGCTTTTGAATGGTGAAAGAATTTTTAAAATCGGTCCTGTAGTTTTTGAGCCTATTCATTACAACCAAACAAACAAACAAACAAAGTTTTCCTCTTTATAATATTAGTGTAGATCTATTAATATTAATATTTATTAAGATAAATAAATATTATAATTTTTATTTATCTAAAGATATTATAATAATTGTGTGAATAAATAAGAATAAGAGAAGTTTTCGTGCGCATTTATAATTAAATATGAAGTCACTGTTACTTCGTATGATTCCGACTGGTTTGGATCCACTCTATCATAATTATGTTAGTAATTCTCAGTATAATTGATAATGGAGGTATTATCATCATTATAACAGTACCTATGTATGTATGTGTGAGATACACTAACATATCTTCTCATAATTTTCTATAATTTTTCTAAAATGGTATAAAAGGCAAGAATGACTAAGAGGGTAAAGAAAGAAGAGAAATCAAGGGAGTTTTGCAAGGATTCTATTTAGTTTATAAAGTACATTGATGCCTATACAACAAAATTAATATGTTATGTATGCATACAATACAATATAATATATTAACAACAATTTTGAATAGAGGCTGAGTTGGACGGGACACATAAAAATAACTAGATGACGTCAAAGCATAGTCCATCAAAATTATCATGAAGTGATTATCAGCATGGATTGACCCCAAAGAAGTGTTAGAAAACTTTGAAATACCTGATTCTTTCACGAATAAAGAAGTATCTCACCTTACAGCAATATTTGTAAAGTAATAACAGATACTTTATTTTTAAATAGTATATAACGCGTGAAGAGGTAACAAACAAACTTACTTTCTCATTTATAATATTAGTTGGGATATAACCAGAAATATCAACAGTAAAATAAAAATAGCAAAATAAATAATTCTAGTCTTTATTTATAACAAACTTACATAAGTATTGCAAGCGCAAGCTTATTTCCAAATGCTTACAAAAATAAGCAATTCTAATAAGGACTTGGTAAGTAAAATTGATTGTTGCAGTAAGTTGAGCAAAATTTTAAAACAAATACTCATAATCATATTGGTTCAGATCCAAAAAAATTACTAATTATTACAATGTCAGCAAAAGCATGTGTCAAAAAATCTATTTTAACAAAAAATGGTGTAAATATTATGGTTAATTATTTTTTTGTTATCTTGGTTCTTGCCAGTCTTCCTTGGTCCACGGGCTTGTAAGTTCTGGTCAATTATCACAAAGTCTTAACATCACAATCACAGTTCACTGGAACAACAACTGGCGGTTCTTAGCGTTTTCCGTATCTGTGAAAAATATTTAAAATTATGTTTATCTCTATCCATCTATACATCTAATAATTAATTAAATAATTTTTTGTATTTTGACTGAGTTGGATAATGGGACAAAATAAAAGTTTTCTTTAATTTTTCTCTGTCTGATCACGCTTATCTCCGAAACTACTGAAACGGTTTAATAACAATTTTCACCAATCGCTTTGTTTTAACTTAGGAGAAGTTGCGGGCGAACGATAGTTTTTATCTAGTAATTTATTCACAGAGAGAAAGAAAAATACGTTATCTGTAGTGTTGTAAAAATTTTATAGTTAAATATTTTTATTTTTCAAAATATATATTTGAACACGTACTTGCACACATTTATTTAGTCATAGATATTTACGGTATTCTGCCCGTCTGCGGTGGTCAGAAGGGAGTCGCTTCATGTAAAAAACTTGATTTGCCCAAACCAGGATCATGACAAAAGGCACTCGGGCTCAAATCCAGAGTGATTAAGGTGTTACATTCCGGTTATGCAACGCCAGGAGGACATGTTTTTAGCCTTAAACATGTTTTTTTATTTTTGGAAATTTATTTCATCTTCCGTGAATTTATCCCGAAAGTATCCACTTAAAGGCTGCGTACAATTTCGAAGTGCGTAAGTAACGTAAGGAACCTTTGGTTACTTTAAATTTTACGATAGTTTTCGGATTGATGTTTTATGAGTACCTATAGCCATTGCAATAATTGTTTCAATTGTTTTCAAATACATTTCCTTATTTTTACTTTCATTCTTATTATATACTTGTCTTGAAATAAACGATGTTACTATTTTTGGTCAGATCATTGACTGCGGACATATCTATTTGAAGAGATCGAACTGATATGACTTGGTCATTTTATTGCTACCTCGACTTCAAATTGGTAACTTTGTTTTGGCGATGTAATTTTTAACCTGCTTCACAAGGAGGGGTTTATCAGTTCAAATGAATGTTTTTTCGATTTGTGTTTAGTTTAAAATATGATGCTCAATACCATAATATTTTAAACTAAACACAATCGAGAAAACATACATTTGAACTGATAAACCCTTTCTTTGTGAAGCAGGTAAAAAATTACATCGCCAAAACAAATAGGTAGGTGCAATAACTACCTGATTAATATCATCAGTGCTGTCATCTATATCTATTATTTGACATCAACTATCGGAGAGACCTGGCGGCCATAATCATCTTGACCACCGTTTATACTTTAGTGATATTTCATATATGTATTCATTAAGTAGAACTGAATCAAAGTTTTCCCCAAGTGTAGCTATTAAATATAGACTTAGTATGGCTTTTGGCTATATATACCTTTTCTATTGTTTGATAACATAGACGTTTCTGGTGATTTCTTTATGAACGTCGCTGAAGTTTGGCTACCGTCTCCATAGCCTCCACAGGTGTTACACCCTTCTTAACTACTGAGTTTATTAAAGTAATTACCCGTAAGATCCGGCGTTCGCTGTCGCTGTGGCAGTCGCAGTAGCCGTCGCTGAAGCCTGGCTACCGCCCCCATAGCCTCCGCATGTATTACAGCCGCCTCCTTGGTGGTATATAGGTTGTTGATAACCTGAGTTGCCACCATAACCACCTCCACCTCCACCGCCGCCGCCTGAAAGTAGGATAGGATTATTTATTATTGTATGTTCTATTGAAATGATTTAGTTAGATTAAACATTCGATCCTGGCAGTATTTATTTAATTTAAAAAGAAAGAAAGATGATTATAGGTTTTAAATTAGCTGAACTTCAGAGGCTATGGGACCTTTTTCTCTTTAGTTAGGTCTGGCAACTAGTAACAGGATGTATCACTGCCGTTGTACTGACACATCCAAGCTCTAGTCACGAAACAGTTGCAGCTGAGTAAATAAAAAAAATCTGCATTAATCAATATGGTTAACAGTCGTAAGAATTCTTGTCGTAACTAAGTTTAAATAAAATAAAATAAATAAAATTGGCAAAATAAACTCAACGTAACTATATTTTCAAATACTTATTTAGATAAACACCCAAGCCAAGACACAGTCAAATCAAAAAAGTTCCCATCTTGACCTAAACGAAGATCGAATCCGGGACCCCTGATTCAGGGGTGAGAACACCGTCACTGCGACGCAACAGGCCGTCAAGTCATGTTGTATGTATATATGTTCCTATATAATATGTTGATTTTACCTCCGCCATATCCACCGCCGTATCCGCCACCGCCTCCGCCGCCGCCGCCTCCGCCATAGCCTCCTCCGAAGCCGCCTCCGAAACCTCCTCCGTAACCGCCTCCATAACCCCCTCCCTGGCCGCCGTGGCCGTAATTACCGCCGCCGTAACCACCGTGCCCTATGAAATGTCCATAGATCTGATAAGGTTTCTATATGACAAAAATTATATGTAATAATGCCTTGTCAACTTTGATATGTTGTAAAATGTAAGTATGTAGCTTTCTTGGCAGTTCTTATCACTTGTGGAAATTACGAGTATGCGTGAAATTTAAAAAAGCGGGTTTTAAATTATCCATAAGTTTACTCCTGTACAGTCAGTACAGGAATCTACTTATATAATTCTAAACTACAATATACTAAATATAGATATAGTTAGACTAGGCTTCCAATTCCACATAAATACGAAACTTTATTTCGCATTGTATATTGTAAGTATACCATAAACTATAATATTTTACTGTAACAATGTTGGTTATCATTGTTAGTGCAAATGCCATTTAAACACACACCTATTTCTTTAACAACAACGACTGTCTTCGCGGGGCCTCCTCCATGTCCATAGCCTTCGTAACCATGTCCGCCGTAACCACCGCCAATGACGCCGAATCCTCCCCCAAAGGCGATCCCGCCACCGCCACCGCCGACGCCCAAAATTTTCTTTTTCAAAAACAGATGGCGCTTTTGCCGGTTGCTGCGACCCTCTAGGGGCGGGTGCTGATCTTCCAATTTCTAAACAAATAAAAAAATATATTTTTTTTTCTTAAAGGACCAATTTTCTTGACAGTTGCGTATAATGCCGTGCCGTGTGGTTCCCGGCACCAATACAAAAAAGAATAGGACCACTCCATCTCATCCCGTGGATGTCGTAAAAGGCGACTAAGGGATAGGCTTACAAACTTGGGATTCTTTTTTAGGCGATGGGCTAGCAACCTGTCACTATTTGAATCTCAATTCTATTATTAAGCCAAATAGCTGTATGTGGCCATTCAGTCTTTTCAAGACTATTGGCTCTGTCTACCCCGCAAGGGATATAGACGTGACCATATGTATGTATGTATGTAAGAGTCTGGAGAAGAACATAGGGTACTTTTGCACCCTTTTCCAGGATTTTACCTTTCACTAAAACTTTCTCCCAAAGGTTCACTGGAAGAGATTGCTTAGCGATAAGTCCGAAACATCCGCGGGATGACTTGGAATTTACACTCATTATGAAAAATATGAACAATTCGCATTTTGAGGCATAAGTATCTGTTCACTATGACAAAAATCAGGATATTTTTACAATCGACAACACTATTTGCTTATAACGCTTGGTTACATAAATTTACAATTGGCAATAATTTTTTTGGTTAAAGTTGGAAAAAAAAAACACGATATTAAAGTTAAAGATGACCTCAAAAGATGATATTATTAATTATATTGCGCATAAAAAACAACTGTTTTGCAAAAACAATAAACAAGGATTGTGCAGCCATTACATATAATAACCGTAAAATGTATAATTGATGATTAAATTGACCATGATAAAGATTAGTTGATTATCATTACATATCTCTTATGTTCTGTGTGTGTTCTAACAATATTTTCTACAAACAACTTTTGTCGTATACGTTTATTTTGCATATGGATATAAGTATTTTAAGATTTTCCTTTTTTAACCAACTTGTTTCACTTATACTGTAGGTATATTTTTGTTTTACTCGGCCAATTAAGAATTGATTTGAATGTTTATTTTGTTTTGAAATAAGAAGTACCTTTAAAAGGTACCTCCTGAGGTGACCATATTTATCCTTAATGTCAAGACCGAATGAGAATAAGTTGAAGAAAACGAGGGAACTCTATTATATCAGTGTGGTTGAGAAGAGTTTCAAGTTTGAGAAAAGAGATTTGAAGTGGGCTGAACTCCTTTTTTTTGAATGCAATTATTATGTAAATTCACCTTCTAAGTAAAGAGTTGAATTTGTAAAGTATTTATGCAACCCTTGACCGACCCCGAATAAGCAAAGGGATAATAAAAAGAAATAATAATAATAAAAAGATAATATTTATCTCCCCCGAGAGGGATAAAGCTGCATGTATCCTAGTTATCTTATGTACGACATTTTTTATGCAAATTCGCCAGGAGGATAGTGAAGTGTTTAAATAAATTACACCCTGAAACCAGTTCTTAGTTATTTTTAGATTCAAACTTACGATGCCTAAAAGAAACAGGAGCAAAAGTGCAGGCTAGTAGTTTCAAGGTCATCTGGTTATAATTACCTGGACGTAGATAGGTCTCGGGTTCCTATCCAGCGATTTGGGTTCAGGCTCTAGCCGCACTTTTTCCGGATTTTGTGGAGCTAACAACACCAGGATTGGGAACTGTCTAGACCGGTCTGTCGCATGAGTCTTCGAGTCTTTTGGGGGAGCCAACACCGGGGCGACTAGGACCACTCTCTCCCCGCCATCCAGGGTGTTATCCCGCACTGAAGGCGACGCGAACGCGACGCTCGAAAGCGCTAAAGCGACCACCACGCACCTGAATCCCATCGTGTTTACTGGCGAAGGACTCACAATGCCAACCTATTTATACAAGTTTTTCCTGCAGACGTCATGAAGCCGCAGGATGCTTCGTAGAACGCGTACGTTTCCCACGATGACGTTATCGCCAAGACAAACGATTCAAATGTATCTAAGATTAAGTTTAAGCCATTCTCAGTCTGGTAGCAAAAATATGTGGTAAAATGAGCTTGTCGAGCGAAACGTGATGGACCCCGCCTCGTTCGGGCAATTTGCGCACTCTGTGCACGTATAGGTAAGCTGCTGGTTATTCCCTCAAACCGGATATACTTGCCATGTTTGGGATGGTAATAACTCGTCTGTATCTTCATTTTTTGTTGGTGATTACAGAGATGGGTTTTTTACTTTGTTCGTTAAAAATAAGTGTAATTTTATTAAGTTGCTCATGCAGCCAGTTCTTCGTCGTCAACAACAACAACAGAAACATTAAACCTGATCAATTTGTCCTATAGTACTTAAACATATATTCATACATACATTCATGTCCATATCCCTTGCGGGGCAGATAGAGTTTACAATCTTGAAAAGACTGATAGGCCACGTTCAGCTGTTTGGCTTTATGATACAATTGAGATTTAAATAGTGACAAGTTGCTAGCCCATCGCCTAATAAGAATACCAAGTTATATTAGCCTGTCCCTTAGTCGTCTTTCACTACATCCATGGGAACGAGATGAAGTGGTCCACTACTCTACTATTTTTTTGGTGCCGGGAACAACTACAAGCCTCATGGTATTGTGGAAGACTGAAAGATTCTTTAGAATATATTGCTAGCGGATAAAAAACAAATTTTGTCATTTTTACCTATTAATTTGACTATTTCATGGCAATTATCTGTTTTTAGGGGTTGTTTTTAGGTAAGCAAATAGCTCATAATTTAATTTATTCTCAAAGAGTAATTGCTAGTAGCTGTAATGATTATCTTGTCATCGTATCACCTCATCAGTCTCTCGAAGCAGCTGATTCCACTAATTATATACCGGTAGGAAGACGCACCATTCAATTACCTAGGTAAGTTATCTGTCTGATTATCATGGAAAAGGTTTTTTACCCGAGTTATGACAAGGTGGTGGTTTTTTTACAGAAATTATATGTCTATTAAATACTCTTTTAATAGACATATCATTTACATCGTATAATCAAAATGTTATCTCACTCTTATTAAACACTGAATGAGCGACCAGTAATTTAGGTCACAATGATTTTGAACTTGGTATTGTTCTTATAATCGATGACCTAGCAAATCTGTCGATCTGTCTGATCGGTTACATTCATAAGCCATACAGCTGAACAAGGTATTCCAATCTCACAAATTTGTAAATAAACCGTAGCAAAATCCACTTCCTGTGTAATTTTGGAAAATAACAGATTGTTGTTAAATATGGCTCTTTTATTAAACTCTTTTACTACTCAATTAAGATTGATTGTTAAAAGTAAAACATGTTTGATTTAACTGTATGTGTTTGTATTAAAATATAAAAAAAATATATACAGATGTTCATGTGATAACAGATTACTCCAATGTTATTTTAGTTTATGATTTGAAAAAGATAATAAGAAGGAAGAAAGAAGTTGATTTTATTTTGTACACAGATATAATATATTTACTTTTTTGGATGGGCGAATTAAAACCTATGAATATCTCCACTATTAAAGTGAGTACTGCTATATCCGTACGGTGCGGGCGGGCATTGACGCATAGTATGGGTCCACTTGATCCTCTGGAAAAAATACGGTTTCTTAATTCTAAAAAAGGCTTATTAAATGAAAGTACCTTTCGAATAGAAATTTCTCTCTCTCTGTTAGTTCACATTATAACTGCTCTTGGAGTAGAGTACTCGTAAAAGCCTGGTGAAAATGTTAAAATTTACGCAATCTAGGTATGCATATATTTGTTGGTTATAACTTCTTGCACTTGGCTTTAGGTCGGTACCATCCTCTCCACTCTGGAAAGGAGCCCGGGGTATGCCCTTGATCATGGACCCTGGGTGAGTCCAGGTTTGTATCTCTTGATCATATCTCCATCTGACTTTCGTAACCTTTGCAGGAGAACCTAAATATGTACTAGATTATGGTTACCTATCCAGTTGCCTGAATGTTCAGGTTTCCTCATGATGGTTTCCCTCACATTAAGGGCATTAGTTAGTATTCAAACTAATGTACATAACTTGTGCCGTGTGTTTCCCGGCATCAATATGAAAAGAATAGGACCACTACATCTCGTTGCCATGGACGTCGTAAAAGTCGACTAAGGGATAGGCTTATAAACTTGGGATTCGTTTCGGCGATGGGCTAGCAACGTGTCCCTATTTGAATCTCAATTCTATCATTAAGCCAAACAGCTGAACGTGGCCTATCAGTCTTTTCAAGACTGTTGGCTCTGTCTTCCTCGCACGGGATATAGACGTGATGTATGTATGTAAATAACTTTGGAAATACAATGACACATGGCCGAGATAGAATTTGAACCTGTGCCCTTATCAAACCTTTTTAACCGGTATCCCACCGACACGGTTACAGGGTTAGCATAAAATCTATTACCTGCGACGTTTATAACGACGGTGGATCCTCTGCTGAGCGTGTTGGTTCCGTAGGTGTTAGGATACGTTGGGTACGTCCTGTATTGCGATGATGGCCCTGAAATTTGCAAACAATACATTCAATAACACCGATCTTCATGTATATACCAGCGGACCTATGGTCTCGAGTTCAGTTCCCAGTCGGGCTTCTTTTTGGTTTAAATGAAACTTGGAAGTTACTAATGAGCGGAAGTAACGAACGTGTAGAAAGTTCTATTAATTTATCAATATAACTTTGTACACAATAACAAGTCGCAAAATAGACTCAGGCAACCGATATAGACTCTATCCGCCAAATTTTTATTAAGAATAAACTAAAACTTTGAGTCGAGATAAAACATAACTTAGTATAATTAAAAAAACTATTTTAAATTATAAACAAAAAAAAATCTATTCCATTTTTGGCTGAAATCACTTAAACTTGCATGACACTACCTACAACCTAAAAATTTTTTACTATTGCTAACGAAAGAAATAGTGGAGCTTTCGTGTAAAAACATGTAATTGCACCCCTTACATGTGTGCTAGGTACATAAGGCATTTCGAAATATTTTTTTTAATTTTGTATACATGGTTGTATGTTTATTAATTGAATATAAAAGTTAAAATACCTGAATTGGGCACGACTATCACTGTCCTTTCCCCCGGCACAGCAGCTGCCTGGTTGTTACCAATCTTCGTATAAGCCTAAAAAGCAAAATTATGGCCTTAACGTTTTTAATATCTATGGTTAAATAAGTAATTGGCGCAAATTTATGAAATAATCTTTATATTCAATGATTGTTTTTATTATTATAGTAAAATGTTGTAAAAAAACAACAGCATTTCACATTTGCTAAATAATACATTATATAATAATTGTGCCGTATGGTTCCATCACTTTAAAATAGAACCACTTGATCCCTTCTCATAGATATCGTAAAAAGCGATTAAGGGGAAAGGCACATTTATTTAGCGCAGCTTTTACCATGATAGAAGTCAGTAAGGCACTCCCGGCCTTTGGAGGAAAAAACAATAATTATACGTACCGCGAGCTTTTCCTCTGAGAGAGTGTTACCTCATAAACAAATATTGTGGAAGTAAATCTTGATCTTCTTTATAACACTTATTGAAATGAAGTCTTAATTGACGCACCTGAATTCGTGGCATTTCGTGCGGTTCTTGAATATACAAGCATTCCACATTCGATACTACGACCAGCATCACCAGGAAACAGCATAGGTAACTCATCTCGAAGTATTTCTTCTGCGGTAGTAGCTAGGAAGACTCTAGGAGACACTGTCTGTTTATGTCTAAATACCATAGTTTTCAGGCTCTTTTATACGTCCATGGTCGCCTTGACAATACTATCTTGATGATCTTACACATTTTCTAATTATTTCATATAAATACCCACTTGCGTAATTTTTATCTAGATCTTAACCTATGTCAGCGTAACATATGTAAGTAACTCTGGTCTTTTTCCACTCATTCAATCAGTTACGTCAAGGGTTCTGACGGAAAATTGTATAAAAATATTCAATATTGAAGGCGGTTAAAAGTTATTTTATAAAGTCTCTCTAAATATTCGTGTTACGTTTCTTTACATGCAAATGTCAAAAAGCCTTCATTTGGTGAAAAAAGAAATATAATTCGTCATGAAATTTTGAATTATTCATACATAATGATAGAAAGTATTACTAAGCATACAAACTCTTCATTTTGTTGAAAAGTTAGTCAAAGTTTTATTTACGTCGTCATTGCTTACTATGCTGATCTTCTAACTTCTGTAATAAAACAAATATTTAGTATATTTAACATTTTACGTGCTAAATGCATACATGTTTTAAAAAAATTATGGGTTGTCTAAAAGTCACATTACTGCACTCTTAGAAAATACTCATAGCAATAGTACTTACTTGGACATAAATGGGCTGTGGAAGAACAATCGATTTAGCTATATCTTCATTGGTTTTATCACCATTTGCTAAAACCATGAGCACAGGAAAATCTTTAGCTGTTTCTGTTTCCACTCCCCTAGCTCTGAATGCAGTATCCTTCGGAGGTGCTAGAACGGGTGCCACCAATACTACTTTATCTTTATCTTTTACGACCATCCCATGGGCATATACGAAATGTAAAATAAACATTAACACTAATAAATTCATCGAATCAACGAAACTCATCGCGTCTGGTACTGAATGTAGTAGGAAATAAGCTTTGAGCTTTATTTATACACGCGTTATTGAATATCATCACGACTTTACATATTGATTGACATCAATTACCCTTCCTTTTGTTTTGAAGGAGATGGTCGATTAATAACTAAGCAATATTCAAACTGATATCAATCTTTTTTAGATGTTACTTCCACTTGGCAAAAAAAGTGTAAATCCCAATATATTATGATATATAACGAGTACATATATATATAATAAGTACCTATATGTTCTAGCCTCAGAAATCCAGACTATTTAACAAGATTTGATGTATTATTTAGTTAAGTAAACTTTGTATAAGGATCATGATAAACAACCTCACGAATACAATCATCGTTTATTATTATAAATCTTAGGTAATATGTATTACTGGTCGATCTTGTGTTCCACGATTTCCTCATTGGGTATCCCTCTTATCTGCCTCAAGAACAGGTTTTTGTTCATTTTTAGGCTGCTCAGTTTTTCTCTGCACAAAAAAATGAGATAACATTTAACATATCGCTGTGTTAAAAATGAGTTCTTATAATCAAACGTTTTTAAAGATGAGCATCTTGATAACTGATGGTGTTGCCCATCAAAATAATTATAATAAATAAAAAATGATTGATTACGTTTGCAAAAACACTTACGTGTACATGCAAGATTGGTGTATCTTCGGAAGTCAGTCCATCGTCTTCTGGAATGTAATATAGCCCATCTGGCAACTTATCTTTATCACCATCAGTTCCATCTACCTTGGACAACATCAGTACTCCACCTTTAGGTGGTATACCACGAATCAGATCAAATAAATCTGCTCCAGGTGCCATATACAGAACAGTTTCCTTACCAAACGTGTTCCAGGCAAATAACATTAAAATCGGAATTATACACTTCATATTGATTACACTTGTTTATCCAATAACAGCAAAGGACTGTTTTTATAAAGTATTCTACATCCTTTTATACTATCTCGAAGCTTAATATACTTATTATGTATAAGATGATTGAATAAAAAATACTAAAGGCTCTATTGATATTCACTCTATTGAAGATGAGATTAGATTTAATGAAAAGATTTGGCAGAAATAAACTGCTTCTTGCCTAACAACAGCCCTCCTTTAGCATTTATTTACGCATTAGTTTCTCGTGCTCCATTGCTTTTAAGTCCGAGTAAACATCCACAAAAGAAATATATTGAGCCTATTTTACTCTGTCGGAAAAGACGTCCACTTATGCTTAAAACCATTGATATGAGTGCTACTTGCATTCAAATTCAACACCAGACCCTGCGGTCATAAGATAGCTCTTAATACCCACTTACATATACAGTATTTCCCAAACGATGGGTACATTTGGTTGACCATATTGATATTCGATAAACGAATATTGAGTTGTTCCTCGGTTGTCAACTAAGCCTTAAGTATAGTGAATGTTCAGCTCAAATTGTTTTCAAGTTAGGCAAGTTATATGGACCTCCAACAAAGACTTTTATTGAGGTACATCCATAACAAATGAAATAAATATTTAAAGAAAGACAGTAAAGAATGTATTTTAGTTTGTCACGAATATAAATAAAATCATATCATTGAACTCAAAAATCATTTTTGATGGAATTTAGGATAGAAATAGACTTCACCTCTCTGGAAAGCAACCGGTGTTGCGCATTTTGGCTATAGTTTTTACACGTAATAACTCCCATTAAACCTCCATAACCTTTGCAGGGGAACCTTATCTATTTTTGATTTAATGACATCCACGGGAATGAACTGGACGGTACAGTAGTGTACTGTCGCTAAACCGTCCAGTTTCAGTCAGTCCGTGAAGGTACCTTCAAAAATAAAGTGGCAATTTTTTATTCCAGGAAATTTCATTTCACGAGACCGTTAACCGGTGCCGAAGTCTAGCATAATATTATAATCTTATCTGAACGAGCAATATAATAACGCCATGAATAATTAGACGTAGCTAATACCGCAGTATAGCATATGTATAGCAGTTAAGAGCATGATGTCATGAATAAGTAGGTAAAGTGTTTTTAAGTAAATCAGGGATTTCCGAACATGATATAAAACATGATTGATTGTTCTACGCATAATTAATACAATAGTAGAAAATAATTAGATCCAGTATATTTCCTAAGTACGATATTTGTACATTTCAAGTATTCGTTCAGTAAGTGGGAAACACAGATTTCTTATAACTGGATTTAGTAACAAACAATAACAAGTTAGCATTATAATTGGGTGGTATTACAGTAACTAGTATTAACTACTGTAATATGATGCCCATAGAATTTCCATTAATTCATAGGTACCTTGTGTACTATTTATTCCATGATCACTACATTGTATAAAGCAAAGATGCTTCCCGCGTCTGTTTCTATGTATGTATGCTTACATCTTTAAAATTACTGAACGGATTTCGTAGCAATTTTTTTAAAATGGTTAGTGTGTTTCAAGTAGAAGGTTTATATGTATAAATGCTACACGTGCGAAGCCGGGGCGGCTCGCTAGTAATATTACAAATATGTAGGTTTGTCTTTCTGTTCGATCGTCTAAAAAGGCGCACCCTGGACTTCTCCCATCTTCTTTCAGATGATCGCAAGATCTTAGTTAATCAATTTCAGTAGTAAGTCAAAAAGGATGTTAAGAAGAGATATGGATGGATAATTAATGAACATACTATTATATTTAATTACTATCATAATATTAATTGCAGAATTATCGTGCAATAAATATTTTAATCTGCCACCTGTAAACGTCAATTAAGAATAAAAATATGCGCGCAGCGTGCTTCCCCGTATTTGCTTTAATAATTTTTATACAAGTATTTCATATAAGATGCATTAATGGAATATTAATAAGGGAAATATGCCAATTGATTTTACAGATAGACAAAAGAAGAATAGATAGACAAAAGTATCTGAACATTTTAACGACATTCCCAAAAAGTAAAAATGGTTCTTTTTAACTTTACCGGAAAGCACATGGTCAATCGCCTATAAAATGTGTACCTATGGCTGTTTTTCTTATCATTGCTAATGGGCACTTTATGTACTCTACATAGGTATGTATTAAAAAAAATACGAAACACATAAACATACTTAACGATACACGAATTCAAGGGCCAGATGATGTTATTCAATGTAACAAATACCAACGTATAGTACTTATTGTCTTGTGGAGTTGCGAGATATTGAAGAACTGGAGTGAAACTACTCACTTTTCATGTTATTTATTTTTTTATTGAGTATATATTATTTTGGTTGGCCATTGAACGGGCCGAGGGTCTGTTTTCTGTCTATCTGTGCCTGTGTCTGAATAAAAACAGAATTTCGGCTGGTCAAGATATCGTCTTGTCGTCTTAGTCTCGATGTCGATTGTCCTTTTTTTCACAGTCTGTCAGTCGGTTTTAGTCATCTAAATTGTCAAGTCAAAGAGTCTATTTGTCCATGGAGGCTGAACGGCCGCTACAGCCATTGTTAATTCTTAATTCACTGTCTACTGAACAACGTGTTGAGCCTTGGTTCATACTTCATTTCTGTAAAAAAGGAAATATGGCGTGAGTTTTATGTACAGTTACAATAACTTCATCAAATATTAGGAAGAATCCCAACTAATATTATTAATGCAATTTTATTTTATATGGATGCGAAAGTAAGTTTATTTGTTTGTTTGTTGTCTCTTCACGCGTTATCTATTGAACCAAATTTAAGTATATAATTAAGAATCTGGAGAAGGTCATGAGATACTTTTCATCCCGGATTAAAGTATTGTTCATCCATGGGATTTGCGAAGAACCTGTATTCTTTGTGGCGCTAAATTTGCGCGTGTGGTGGTTTTATAATTATTTTGAGAATGTCCTTCGGGCACCACACAGGTTACGAATTATATTACCATGAATGGTAATTAGTTACACAATCAATGGCAAATTACTGACAGGAGGAAAACTATTTGAAAAACTTCGTGTGAAAATCAGATTACTAAGAATTGGCGTAATTTGTGTCGTATAAGTAAGTACTTTTATTATTTCCTTATGCTTTTAATTTATTACTACAGTTCACGCACGCTAATTCTAGATGCAATAATTTTTATTATTTTTGTATATATAATGTGTGTAATGGGTGATTTTGCTGAACACAATAAAGTAGGAGTTATATGTTTTTTGTGAACTCTTTTGGACTCACATAATAAAAGTAATCATTTTTAACTATTAACAAAATATTCTATTTTCTTTGCGAAAATATTTGGCAAAGTGTAACGTAACCACACTTTATTGTCATGAAATGCATATTTATTGTCCTTATGTACCTACTTATGTATAAATTAAAAAAATATTTATGGTAATTTTAAATCATTACTGATTAGTGAAGGGAATATAAGAGATTTTAATCAAATGGAGTGCCAAGACATGCTGATGTTATTCATAAAATGACGAAGGCAAACCACATCCTCATGAGTCTATGAATACCTACATGAAAATAAACTGAAGGTATTTAAACTCATAGAATCAAATGTTTCTTCATCACATGTAAGTTGCTACATAAAGTACCAATTCTCCTTCCAATAATTAACTTACTTCTAGCATTAGTTTTTAGTCAAAACAGATCGTGTAGATAATCAATCATAAATTACTATAATATTTGACAAAACATCTTACCTTTGGTGGGAACGGCGGGAGCAGGTCTCTTGATAGTTCATTGGAATTCCCTGATATTCTTGGTATTTCAGATATTTTAAATGATTCTGTAGGTTTTATATTGATTTTTTTTACTGGTTCTAATGGTGCCACTATACTTTTGGTGGTGAACGATGAAGTAGATGCTATTTTATCCGGATTTTCTAAAGGAAAAACTTGCCAACTGGTTACTGAAGAGATCAGTATAAATAAAACAAGGAATTTTATCATTTTGGAAAATTTTGATTTGGATGTTACAAACGATCTTTACGACAGAATCAACCCAAATGGAATGTTTTATTTAAGTGTGATCCGAATTGATATTAATATAATAGTTGAATTAGCATGTCTGGCAGTTAACCCTGAATACGGCCAAAATAGTTTAAAATTATGTACATCTATTGATTATTTGCAATTTTTTTTCAAGGTTTTGAAAAATATGGCCATTGTTAAATCAACATATTCACGTGAAAAGACAAATTAATATTTAATAATTAAATAATAAATCGCCAGGAAAATAAAACAATTGTATGAACTACATAAAAAGAAATAATAAATTATACGTAAGTATATCACTAGATATACTTATGTATAATTATGCCTTATCTAGAATAATATAATATTCTGTGATACTACCGATTATCAAGCTTAAAATAATTGCAATTAATTAATATAATTTGCTTATTTTTCAAATGCAATACTTTATTTTATTTATCATTTAATAACAGTCAAGCACGCTGCACAAACGCATCATCTAACATCTTTTTAAAATCATTACAGATTAGTAAATTTTTTATCTCTTTCCATACTCCTATTTTGACGTCGTCGTCGTAATCAAAAATGTATCCCACAGCATACATAACATCGAATTAATGATCATTCGCAGTCAGTGCTATTGTCTTATGACTCAACGGAATATCCTGATCCTCATTTGCACTTTATTGTTATTGATCATTGGTTTACATGCCGACAACCTGTCGCATTGTCGTTTCCTATAACTGATTACAACGTTTTTCTCATAAAAATTGCGCACATTGTACTGAAAAAAAATATCTGAAATAGATTAATGAATGATTTGCAGCGATTAATATAATTTTATAAGTTGTATATTCATTACGTTGTTTTATTAATTAATTAACTTTGTATATGATCATATAATCGCGATCTTATAATACACTGTGTAATACTAAATTGTAAATACACCAATGATTATTTTCATCGTACTGCACTTCGTTACATTTTTAGCTACCTATTTAATGATATACCGCCCCCAATTAAAATCCGCTAAGATATTTAAGCAAAACTTTAAGGCATTTTTACAAAATTCCCAACTTGATAACTAATGCCTGTATTTTTAACCTTATTGTTATCTGCAATCCCAGCGGTCATTTTTATTGATTTACATACATACATATAATCACGTTTATATCCCTTGCGGTGTAAACAGAGCAAACAGTCTTGAAAAGACTGATAGGCCATGTTCAGCTATTTGGCTTAAAGATAGAATTGAGATTCACATAGTGACAGATTGCTAGCCCATCGCCTAAAAGAAGAATCCCAAGTTTAAAAGCCTATCCCTTATTCGCCTTTTTAGAAAACCAGCGTCATGACCATGTCATGACATAAACCTTCTTGGTAGCATATAAGTAAGAATAAGATTTTTAAGTTATGTTTACTTTTATTTTATGCTTCCATAAAATACTTTATTTCTTTTTTTCTGATTCCACATCCCCTAAAATATTGCAACGAAAGACTACATGTTGTGATATACATATGTAACAGTGTTGTTATTTTTATTAATTAATTTATTTTAATTAGCTTTTAATCTTCTATCTACATACACTTACAAATGTGGTGGTCTTAACTACTATCTGCCGAAAACTAAGACGGCTTAAAGTATATTTGGTTGCTACCTAAAGCAGGTGCCAGGTGAACGATCGAGTTAATAAATAAAAGTCTTGAATCAGATATTTCAAGCGGAGAAGAAACTAACCGGTTTCACGCAACCCGTCTACAAGTTGCCAGATTGTAACATACAAACACGTGCCAAAATTATTTTATTTTATTTAGCAACTACAATGTCAATTTTGATCGTATGGTGGTTCCTCCCGATTTCAAATTCTTCTTCTTCCTCCTAGAATTAATCCCGGTTATATCCTCACCTTTCTATAGACAGAAACCTGGGATGCACCTTTTGACCATGTTATTGGTGGTATTGAGATGTAGCGTCTTCCGTCTGACCTCCCCAACTTCTGCAGGGGAACCTAACCTATATTGGACCATGGTCACAATTGCAGTGGCCTGAATTCGCATATTCCTTTAATCGCCTTTTAAGACATTCTTGAGAAATAAATGTTCTGGATCGGTCCTATTCTAAAGCTACAAATAACACTCTCTCTTCACTCTCTCTCACACTCTTATTAGAGATTTTTTTCAAATTCAATTTAAATAATTTTGTTTGCATAATATGAGTACAACAAGGTCTTAAATTTATATGTATACCAGATTTTGATATCATCATTTAAAATAACATGAGAAATAATTGAGGCACGCCTTGGTCCATTTTGAGCCACCAACCTTTCAAAACATTTTCACATTTGTAGCTAAAATGCGGTTTAGATTGTAAATTATAACATCAGTCACTGCAGTACTAGTTGACTACGAAAATGTACATGAAATAATAACGCCTCTTTCCCGGGGTGGCAGAGACTACAACCACATTCATCAATCTTTCCCTTACGTTATCAAAGAATTTTAAAAGTCAGATTATCAAAAACAAAATTCAGTTTCCTGTGTTTTGAAGAGAACGGAGACCATATATTTCTACATGGAGAATGTTCATTATGAGGTGCTTGAAACAAGTTTTAAAATATTTCAATGATCATAGACATTGCTATGTAAAAATTTAAAGGTTAAATGTTTGCTATTTTTTTGAGAAACAGGCGAGCTAATTCTAGTAGAACAGTATATTTTTGCGGGATGAATGATATTCTTGTCACCTTCCTTAGAAAATTGTAAGAGTTGCTTACGCGGAAAGTTGTTAAAAAAATTATATGTAGTACATAAGTACATAATTTGTACACACCGTTGTTGTTGTTAAAATGAAACACTTTTTAACTTAATAATTTTATGCTACAAATTATAAATTACTTTGTATTGTAAGTCGTATCGTAATTGATATTAAATAAATAATAAGACTACTTTTAACTACCTTCGCCAAGTCAGTTAAGCTGCGTACTCGTAGTAAATTTTTTTCACTAAATGAAGATAAACCAACTTTAATAGGTCTTTTTGTTGAAAAATACATTTATAAAATAAAGTATACTTAATAAAAAGTTCATTACAACAGTCATATTTCATGAAGCTTTTTTTTTCAAACTGTTTTAACAAATAAACATATCAAGATTGTTTAACTTTATTTCAATACTTATAAAGATGGACTTTAGATTTAATTTTAGGTAAATCAATAATAATAAGGTATAATCATGTTATATATAATAATGTCGTTATACGTACATGAAAAATAATTAATATCATTGTTTCATACTGAACACATTTTAAAATTGAGCGAGCTAAATGATGAGTATGTTTAAGAGATCTGGATTATATCATCATACTCAAAACATTTTATAAATAGAATAATATTGTGCACATTGTCAAATGAGCACTCAGTCAATGTGAGTTTGCAACAATATATTTCTTTTTTGGTGTCTTTCTTTATTTCTTTTATTCTAAAAAACTAATTATGAGTATTGCTCATTGTGAGAAGTAATTTACTTATTCTAAGTTCAATTTTTGATGGCTATAATAAGACAGCACTTTTATATGTCTCAAGTATGAAGAAACCCTTTCGGCGCCACACCCAAATTTGAAAATTCATATGAAAAGTTTATCAAAATATTAATCGTTATCGAGATGTTATCTTATGAGTATATGCGAAGAAAGTCTATGTTTTAATAACTCGTTACAGTTTTTATAAAGTTAAATTTTTACCTTAAATCTAGTGATGACTTGATGTTTAACGACATCGAAGTAATTTGTGATGAATAATAAAATTATTATATCTAACTTTGGCTGTTTCAATTTACTGTTTCGCCACTGCTTTCTCCATTTACAATTTATAATTATGTCCGTTTATAACATTATTTATGTAAATTGATGCCTGAAAAGAAGCTTTCTCTTCCTCCCTTGGAGTTACTAGAAAAGTGTTAAGGCAATTTCTGAACTAACTGACCACAAAAATCGCAGTAATCTTACTAATATTATAAATTCGAAAGTTTGTGAGCATGTCGGGATGTCAGTATGGATGTTTGTTACTCTTTCACGCAAAAACTACTAAACCGACTACGATGAAATTTGGTTTGTAGGTAGGTGAAGACCCAGAATAACCTATAGGCTACTTTTTATCCCGGAGTTCCCGTGGGATTGATTCTACGTGGACAAAGTCGCGGGCGGCCTCTAGTAATAGATAAAATCACGCCTCTTTCGGGGTGGAGTATGCAGAGACGACATCTTTATACTTGTCACCATACATTTAGTTTAACCCAAATGGGAATAATATCGGACAATATTATTGTGATTTCTACGAGTATGACATTCACATATTTTTAAACACTCTATGTAGACATGTAGTCACACACTATAAAAATAAATAAACGTTACAAATTCCTGTTTTCAGTTATCATCCAGTTCTGTCAGTGACTACATTTTATAGGATATGATCCTTCACACTTAAATCTCACAATAAATAAAAATACATGCACTGGTACGACTAGTTAGATATGAAGACTGATACGAAATCGTCAGCGCCCTTAGTAGTAGGTCCTTTCCTGAAGGAAGCCGCTCCCACGCTCTTGCCTCGTCCTAGGAACCCTGGGAACGGGAAGTTGGGAACGCCTCGGTGTCTCACGTCGAAGGCAACGTTGTCGTATGTCGGCTGAAATGTAGAAATTGTGTCTATTTATTTACTTATCTTTACAAAGAGTATATATGTATATATGGCGATGGGCTAGCAACCTGTTACTATTTGAATCTGAATTCTATTTGAAATAATGTGGCCTATCTGTCTTTCAAGACTGATGGCTCTGTCTACCCCGCAAGGGATATAGATGTGATTATATGTAAGAATGTATGTTAATATAAATGCCTCTTTAACGGAGGGGTAGGCAGAGATTTCCAATTGCTTTCTTAATTTGCCCCATCTATCGCTTCAGCACATTCATAGGTCTTTTATACCAGAAAGTTAGGCAAGGGTTGTTGTTATTTGTAACACAGAATATATTTTGTAAATTTTGCTCGTATATAAATATATATATTTATATACGATATATATATATACGTATATTAATATTCCTTAATATGATTTCACTCTTATCAGAAACTATTGTATTCCTATTGTTGCAGTTTTCCATGAGGATGTATAAGGAGGTAGGTCATACCGTAGCATGCGCAAAGTTGTCGACAAAGTGACGTCCACATCTATATTGTCATCATACCAAAGCTGTCAGAAGGTTTGGTTTACATCCTCATCACACTGGCCAGATTTTGGTTCATTGATTATTATGATATGATAGTAACTTAATACTACTTGGCAAGTCGTTTAAACAGAATAAGTTTTCAATAATGATAAAAACACGACAATATTTACCTCAGACTGTCCAAAACCTCCTAAAGCGGAGTTGAAGCCGAAGCTTTGCGAAGCACTCTGACTTCCGGACCCGAAGCTGCCCGCGACGGACGAAGCAGACGAAGCCGCCCCGGACGCGGAGCCCCCAGGGCCGCTGAACGAAGCTGATTGACTGCTAGCTTGGCTGCCGCTGAACCTGGAAATTTTAATTAATTTATTTAATATTAAAATTTGAATTTTACTTATTGATACATTACACACACATAGGAACAGCGTGAATTCATTACACACAGACAAAGAAACAGTGAGATAAGAGAATGTTGTGATGTAAAAAGAGATATAGTGAGAGGAATAGAAAAGTAAATGTTTGATTGTTTGCTCATGTGGAGAGGATGAATGAAAGTAAATGAATAAAAACGTTGACTAAACAAATATAGAAGGAGAGTGAGAATGGAAATATTTGAGTGGCCTACTACGAACTTACTTCTTGTAGCTTTTATAATTTTGGAAGGCTTGTGTACTTATACAGGTACATAATGTCGAAAATGAAATGTAGATTACGAGTACCTACAACAGTGTCATTAGAATGATATTCCGATTACGATCTTTATATCTTACGGAGTGGGCAGATCCAATAATTACAAGAGTTAAATGTTTAACTAGACGAAAAATGCACATGGAATGGTTCCAATTATTATTAAAGATCTAAACATTTATCCGGATTTCAATCTGACGCAACGATACATTATGCAAAATCCGCTAATAAGGGAGCAAGTATATCAACAATATATTAACATCAATTTGCATAACACGTATGTAGTTGGCTCCAAAATGGGTTTGACCAACATTAAGATCGTCGTGGGACGATTCTTGCGTGTACAGTAAACTTTATAAGTTAGATAACGTTTTTTTTAGATCGAGTAGGTATGTGTCTTATACAAAAATCTTTCAATCATTTGCATAAAGTATGATTTGAGTAATATGAACCAGCCTGTCGTTGTAACCAAAGTTTTTTAATTTATAGACTAGGATCGAAAAAAGTAAGTGATGGGTTGCTAGCCCAAAGCTATGAAGAATATACATTCATCAAAATTTCATTAAGCTCATACATTTTTAATCTGACCTTTCATCAGATCGTCCTTCAATAGTTCAAGATAGGTTCGTTAAACCGATATCTTCTGAATCTCATGGCTGTCATTTGAATAACCAAAGAAGTAAAATTCAACTTCCTAGACATTACAAAATTGACTTCGCATTTTTTAAGCATAATTAATTTTTGTGCTATTGACAGTTACTTCCCGATGAATTTGCATCAAATTTATTATTTAATATTGTATATTTATCCATTGTACAGAACTAGTTTTTATATTTATAAATAAATATATACAAGACAGATAACACAGATTGAGTTAGCTTCGAAGTAAGTTCAAGACTTGTGTTACTAGTGACGAACTCCGCGATACTATATTTTATAATAAATACTTATTTATATAAACGTCCTAGACTCAGTATATGTATGTATAAAAATATGAACTAAAAGAGTTTGCGTGCAGTTCCACTGTAGTATGTTCTAATATAGTATAATGTGTTAATACATATGTCAGTCACTTAATATTTTTTCTCTTTTAAAGATAAATATCAGTAAAAGTATTGTATATAAATTTTTCGTATAAGTTTAACATTTACTAATCTGAGAAACAATTTCAGCAATCAGTAAACGTACAGACTTGGTATAATGTTAAAGTTTATTTCTTTGTGATATAGTATGTCAGTTACAAATTGTAGATGTAATAGTAATATTTTTAGTGATCACACCTTTTATGAAAACCAGTTGTATTAATTGAACTCGTGAGTGAACAACGACTAGGTAAATAAAATTCAAGAAGAACTAAAAAAAAATGAGCTGTAATAGTAATATTTTTATCTAAAGTAAGGTATAACCTAACACCGAGAAACCTTACCCTCCAAATCCAAAAGACGACGATTGGCTCGCCGACTGCGATGCTCCAAATCCTTCGTTAAATCCGAAAGAGAAAGATTGTGAAGCGGAATGACTGGCACTGCCGGCACTACCACTGCTGCTCACACTGGCCGTCAGCCCCCCATTTCCCGAAGGCGCCACGTTAAACCCACCCCCAAAGAACCTGGGCTTCACTGGACTAGGAAACGTTCGCTTCGCTGGCTCGTTGATCAACGTAGAAGGATCTCGCTCCAAATGTTCCAAAACAGGCAAAACTGGTGGCGTTATAATGGGCTCCAATTTCTTCCCGCTCCGCACGTCGTCAGGGAACACAAACCCGTCCGCGGGCGCCGGTAGCGCCACCTTCGCGAGTGTCGCGATAAAGAAACAACATAGGAGGAACTTCATGGTTGGGAATAAAGGAGATACTATGTCGAGTTGTCGATGTATCTTGTTTTAATAGGGTCGGGCGAGGTCAACTGCGATGTTGGCATGCGGCCCGCGCCGCAGCCTTCAGAAAATCCACTGCGCCGCGGTGGAGACGACGTCCTGAGGAGCCTGCTTCCCCCTCCAGTCGTTAACTTTCCTTATGCAGTTAACTGTCTTATTGTTTGACACGGATAATGGAGGTTTATAAGAGGTTGGGAAATCCAATGTCCGAATTCCTTGTGGGATCCGCTTTGACGCTGAGCTGTGATACAATATTATTAACATGATAATAGTCTTGTTATATAATGAATTGCTAAACTTACATTCAGACAATAAAATGAATACATTATTCTTCACTTTTTTGGTGAGCATATCATAAGAATGCGTTGATGTCTTTTATACTATAAATTAAAAAAATATTGGCATAAAACCAGTGATATTTATACGCTATTACATATCAGTACATTATAAACCTTATATAGATAAAGTTTACAATTACCAATTTGATGAATAGCCATTTATAAGTTGTTTCCAATAAAATGTTTTCCAACATAGTAAAGGACCACTCCATTACCAACTACAGATGTCGTAGGAGGCGATTAAAAGCTGTGATCTAACATCACACAATCACAGAAAGCTGATTTCTGTTACTTCAGTCCTTTTCAATGTCAAACATAGAACATAAAATCTGCCCTTGCGCATGTGGTAATAGAATACGTAATATTTTGTAATAGGTATCGTTCAGTGAACTTGACGGTCTGTATGTGACGATCACGGGCCCGGGGTCACGCGTGTCGTGTCAGGGTTACGCACTCATCACTGACTTGTCATACACATCATTTAAATGCACTTACATACATATATATATACGATCATGACTTTTTCTCATATGTTTTCAAAGTTAAACCACGGAACTGTTCTTCCTGAATTTTGGATATTAGAGTTGGCGTGGGGTCAAAGGACAGATTTTACGAGGGCGATGCAGCGTGCCAAAACTAGTTGATTGATATTAAAAACAAATGATATCATTTCATTTATGTATATATTGATAGGTTATCTAATATTGGTTCGGAAACAATATAGCCATTTGATTCAATAAAATGTTGGGAAATCCAATGTCCGAATTCCTTGTGGGATCCGCATTGACGCTGAGCTGTGATACAATATTATTAACATGATAATAGGCTTGTTGAATACTAAGGCATACTATAATAGTGATAGACCGGAGGGTTCTAGATATGACAATGATAAATGCCGGAAAGCGGACCCCAGGCCTCGAAGCCTTATGGTTAAGGGAATACCTGGGAATGCGCAAAGATGAGAGAGAGAGAGAGAGAGAGTGGGTCGCGGTCGTACTCTATCTTATATGTATGTACACATGAACAAACAGTTTCAGAACAGATTCCATAAAGTGATTCATGTGACTAAACAATCCATTGAGTTAGTATTGTATAGGTACTACTACTTAGAGTAAGGTTAAATATCATTCGTATTCTAGTCATAAGCATGAATGTAATGAGGGTTTTTTTTAAGTGAGTCAGTGAAATAGCAAGTTACAGATTTTATCATGTCCTATATTTTTGTTTCAAAGGTGAAATACAGATCTTAAGATCCGAATTCCGACCAAAAGGTAATATCTCCTTTATTAGAAGATTTTTTAAGAATCGGATACATGAATTTGCTCACGTCATGCATCCATTTATGCATATTATGTGTGTCACAGAGTTAATTGCAATAGTTATACAAAATAACGCATCTCGCTTGCGGTTGGTACACTGACCTCAAATCTGCGTCCGGTTGAAATCCAGTATTGGTACGGTTGGCAACATTGTCTACGCCCGAAATAGTTTATCTATACATTTGTTCTAAAATTTCATACGTTTCAATCAAACTGAATTAAAAATGATGACATTATATTTTTGATCATGATTAACACAATTAAAACCAGCTAAAAAGTTAGTTATTCGATCAAGTGATAGAATATGATCAGATACTGCAAAATATTTCAGTCTGAATTGCAATATCTGTCAAACGTAGATTTTTTAAAATTGTATGATGCCCGCTGCTCCGCTAATGGTTAATAATACGTAAAAGTCCTTTATTTCCCGTTTCCGTGTAATTTTTAGAGACATCCTCTCTTATTGTTCCCGTACATTTGTTAAGGAACATACCTTCATGCTAATTTTCAGTTCCTACGCACATGAGACTCGTAAAGTTTTTTAAATTGATTATTTAACATAAAATTTAATATATATTCTTTGGTGAGTGAGTAATTATACACCAAGCTAATAATGATTAATAAATTATTGTCATAATTACTAGTTACCTATCTCTTTTCATTAACTTTTCCCAGAAGCGCGGAACATTCAGTGTTTCTATTTGAACAGCTTGGTGGTTGAACAACAAGTAATGAATAATTATGTATTTATATGGGTATCTGGTACACTATACTCCAGTGGTTTTTCGACAGTTCATGAGAAACTTTTATAATTATCAGAAGAATTAACAAAAAAGAGAATTAATACGCCACAAAATGGCGTCTATAATAATCCTTATCATTTCTTTAGTCTCCTTTGTAAATGGTAAGAACTTAATTAATATAAATAGTTTTTAAGAAGGTGTTTTTCTGAATAGTTTAATATAAAATTAAAATAGGCAACGTTGATACTAAATTACTGAAGATGGTCCTAAACGTCTTCTTAAAAATACTAATAGAATGTAGTAAGTACTTATTTAATTTTCTAATATTATTTAAGGTTTCCACGTAACGTAAATAAGAAAAAAAGTGAAACTATTACGTAAGATAGCTCTAAAAATAAATATATATTTACAAAAATATTAAAAAAACAGGTGATTGATCTAAAAAGATTTGTATCAGAAAGGTAACTTTTTCTACTCATTATCTGTTTGTTTTAGCTGGCTATGTGTGGGTGGATGACGAAGAAGAAGCACCAGCTCCTCCAGGGTAAGTTCTAAAATTACTATTGGCTATAAAAGAATTCTAAATATAAGATAGATTCAAAAGTCTCGAAAACACTGGAATTGTATGACTTAATGATAGAATTGAGAATTAAAAAATATATGTAGTTTAAACATCACAAAAGAATATTTTAGAGTACAGTTACCATTAGATTTTATAACTCTTTATAATTATTTGCTTTTATATTATTTTGTTTTTTTTTTTCAGATACAAAAGGGTAAGGCAATCTGATACTACAGACGATTACAATTTCTTATTTAATAGATAGTTCGATCTAGTAGAAGTGATTCATTATTTATACCTTTAAGCAACTCAGTGCTCATACTTTATTTTCAGATGTATACTCCTCCTTTAATGCAGCCTCCTCCTCTACCCGGATTTGGTTACCTCCCTCCCCTTCCTCAACCACCTCCCCTATACGTTCGAGATTTCAGCCAAGGCTTCCAACATTTTCCCTCACCCTTCGCTTCTGTAAATATACCATCCCCAGCAGACATTAAAAATATCAAACCGGAACCTGGTCAAGTTTTCAGTGGAGTTTCATTGAAATCTACACGTGGTTTTGATAAAGACAAGGACGGCAATACGGTCAAAACTGGTGGGACAACTATTGTTGTCAATGATAACGGAGAAGTGAAGGAAACTAAAGGTAACTTTTCTTTTAACTGGTTTTATAAATGAAAAGATTTAGTATCCTTTTATGAACTTTTAGATTGAAAAGTAAGTTTACGTGTATTGTACTCTCATTCGACGGACTAAAACTTGACTTATAATAAATATTTTGGTTTCAGTTGGAAAAAATCCGCCAAATATTGAAGACCCCATCGTGTAAGTTGTTTCGATATTAAGAGATTTTATATTAATGACTTATTATCTTCATAAAATCAATTTTTTTTTACGAATATTGTTTTTAGGCGATTATATTTTGAAACAAGTTTCGATTTTTAACATCTATGCAAAATAGGCCAATATTTTAAATTAATTTTTCTTGTTTCAGCTATCCATCGGTAAGATTTGGTGTATTGGTATGAGATTATATAATAAAAGTTTGACAGACAAGACAGATAATTTTTTTCAGACATATACTTTTTGACATTATTGTAGCCAAATATTTATTCAATAACAATTTCAGCTCATTCAATGCACCTAAAGAACCAAGTTAATCCAGAAACATTCATTCAGCCATTCACACCATTCTCACGAAACCCTTATTAGAATAAATACATCAAAGTCAGAATAATGTAATAACATTTGTAACATTGTTATTGTTAACATCTTCATAATAATTGAATCATACCTTAATTCCCGTGTAGAGTATAATTTGAACAAAACCAATCTAATATTTCAGATTCCCGAACCAGTTAAAATTAAAAGGAAGCCCCACGTTTTCAAACCTCATGTTTTCAAGCCATTCGAGCCCATAACATTCAAGCCTATAGACATGAATTACAAACCAGCTGACGGTGAGAACTTCGTGGCGGTATCTCATTCAACACACAGCGAGTCATCTAACATCAACGGAGTGGTTAGCAACAGCGGGGGCAGCAACGATATGGTCAATCTCAATGGAGAAACTGATCGAGAAGCGGTTGAATTTGTAAATCAAGATGACCCACAGAATACTTCAGCTGAAAAAAATGACAACTGAAACGTATTGTAATCTAAAATGTATCCGTGTCAAAAAAAATAAAAATTGCATTCTGTTTTTCAGTCTTTTCGTGTACTTTACTTACTTACTAAAAAAAATCATTTTTATTTTGTCTTATATATACATTGATATATCGTAGCAATAGTAACTTCGATTAACTTCGAGGCAACTAATTCATGACCTGATCTATTACATGATCTTTGTCAAACTCCATTTTTTTTTGTATTTACTACTTTCCATGGATTAAATTGATTCGTTGTGTTATTAATTGTTTATTTAGTCTGCGTCTGTTATTAATAGCAAATTCCAAAAATATTTTTGATTGAGCACCTTCCTTAAGTTGAAATAAGTATACCTAAAGTAGACATTTTCAGGTTAAATTGTTCAGAAAAAAACTAAGTGTCGTATACGTGTACATCTCCAATGCAGTCTATATTTATCACAAAAACGTGACTGTACCAAAACGTTTTGTTATCGACATGGCATATCAAACTGCTTCAATACATTTTTCGCGCGAAACAGCCATTCGTCTCACTATTTGAACAGCTTGGTGTCCAAAGACAATAAGTAATGAATAATATGTATTTAAATAAGCATTTTGTGAGCCAAACCCCAGTGTATTTTCGACAGTACTTGAAAAAACTTTAAAGTCACGAAAAAAGTAACGAACAAATAAACATCGCCATAAAATGGCGCCAACCATACTCCTTATCTTTTCGTTCATCGCTGTCACCAATGGTAAGTAGGTAATTACAACTTGGTGAACATTTAAAATAAAGGTTAATTATACTAGAAAAATTTGTGAAGCTACTAGATTTCAAGAGATTAATTTTAGATGGAATTTTGTAAGTTGGTATGATTGATAAATCAATCTGTTCCTTCTTTGTCTTAAATATCATGACTATTATTTTGCGCTATTATTGCAGTAATAACTGTTTTGTAGTCACTATTAAATTGTTCACACACGACCGCATTCAACAATCCAGATCTTAGTTCTGGCGAACAAATGACATCGAATTAAATAGGAATAACAATATGATATCATCAACATAAACGCGCAGTTGTCCATTTGTGCAAACAAGTAAAAAGTGATATTCGATATAAATGAACTCAATTATTTCACAACTTGTAATTCGAATAATTAATTAACTGAGACAAGACGTGTTAATTTCACGAAGTGTTAAAGTTTGTAAGGAATGTAATTCATAATGCATACTGCAAACAGTTTCCATTGGACTTCACATTATGGTCACATTCATGGGAATTCAGGTGACATATTAGCCTCTAGCTTCTTTAGTACCCCGATTGCATAGAAATAAATCTTTCATAGAATTTGCTGTACAAAAAGCAAACTTTTAAATATAAGTTACATTTTATTGGTACTCAAACACTCTGAAGGTAAATTTTCTAAGTTATACTTGAAGCAAGAAATAAGAATAACTGTATATTGTACAGCGAACAATTTTCCTTAATTATGATAAAAAAAAGATAAAATAGATGAATAGATGCACTGATTCTTTTATTAATTTTATTCTTCAGCCGACTACGTGTGGGTAGATGAAGAAAGCGATGCACCACAGGGGTAAGTTCATTTTGTTTGCTCAGTAGTCTACCTACATGTCTATATCGTACTCCTTGAACAAGGATTAAAAATGAACTTCTTTAAATATTATTATACGTTAGTTTGTTTGTTTGTAAACTCTTTATGGCACATAAAAATAATTATAACAAATTACAAAACAGTAATTGGATTTAGAAGAATATGTACAATGGCGGACTTATCCCTAATGGGATTTCTTCCAGTCAACGTTTACCACAAACATACTTCTTTAAAAAAATGGCCAGTAGATGTTACCAAAGGATGGTTGTCCAGATGAAATGATCAAAATCAGAAGTTTAGACATGAAAGCGTGACAGATAGCTAGACTTATCTCCCATACACCAATCAAGGCGAAATGGTACAGCTTTCTCCTGAGCTCACTTTACTATACGTAGTCATACCGCATTTTCTGAAGAAGAAAAGATTTAATAACTTAGAAATACCAACAAAAATCATTTGTACTTTCAAAATCGCCTATAATTTTGTTTGTTTCCTATTTTCAGATACAAAAGGGTAAGATAACTAATACATATATCACAAAACTTAGATAATTTTGTCGTGTTATATATAAAGTTCTAGATATATTGTTTGTGAATAGCATATCATCTTTTATGTTAATTAATAGAATTGCACAGATTGGATTAATAAAATTAGTACTTGTAGAATAGAAAAGGCATAATAAAAAAAAATTGCACTCATGTAGATTTCGTCTTTGTGATGTTTATTATCAAACAAATTATTTACAGATGTATGTTCCTCCACTGCCTCAGCCTCCTCCCTTACCCGGTTTTGGACAACTCCCACCTCTTCCCCAACCCCCTCCTCTGTATGTCCCTGATCTGAACCAAGGATTCCAGCATTTCCAACCAAACTTCGTTCCTATAAACATACCGTCACCAGCAGACATTAAGAACACCAAACCTGCGCCTGGGCAGGTCTTCAATGGTGTTTCTGTCAAGTCTGTGAGTGGTGTAAGTGTAGACAAGGACGGCAATATTGTCAAGACTGGCGGGACCACTTTTGTCGTTAATGATAATGGTGAAGTGAAGGAGACAAAAGGTACGAGTATTTAAAAAAGAAATATTTTTATACTACAAAGTAAGATTTTATATTGTTCTTAACCAATAAAAGTATCATTGGTTAAGAATAATTTAAAATCAATATCAATATTTACCTTACTCATACGACAAACTTTATCTTAGATTAATCAAAAGTACTGAAATACATACCCATAATTACAAATCATTAGGACAAAACAAAATAAAACTAACCATACTAATAGTATTTACTGGCCTGGGAAAAATTAAGTAAGTTAATTATATAATAACGGCCTCTGTGGCGCAGCGGTAGTACGCGTGTCTGTGACGACGGAGGTTTTGGGTTCGAATTCCAGCCAGGGAATGATGAGAAAATAACTTTTTTCTGATGTGTCTGGGTCTTGGATGATTATCCATATAAGTATTTATTATAAAATATAGTATCGTTGAGTTAGTATCTCGTAACACAAGCCTCGAACTTACTTCGAGGCTTACCCAATCTGTGTAATTTGTCCTGTACATATTTATATTTATTTTATATATATTTATAAGGTAAAACATTCTGTTCTACATGTACAAGAAACAAGTAGTTATTAGTAATTATTAGTAATTATAATATATTAAAAACTTTTAATTAAAAATTTTAATTTTACGATTTTCTTAATTTTTATGTTTCAGTGGGAAAAAATCCTCCAAATATCGAAGATCCTTTTGTGTGAGTATCTTTGAATGCATTAACAATTTCAATTGTAGAGCAAACAAAATTGATGTAAAAGACACCAATTTTCTTATTAAGCACATGACATGTCAATTATTTTTTTTTAATTTAAATCTTTCGATTGTTTCAGGTTTCCAACGGTAAGAAAATTAGTGTATTATAGTTTGAAATTCTGATTAGTATGATGCAGACCTATAAATTATTTTAGTTGTTTACTAATTTTCATAATTATTTACAGTTTGGCGATCTCTAGCGAAAAGGTAAATGATAATTTTGAAAACAATCAACACAAAGTCGAACGTTCACTTTAACTGTTTAATCTTTCCCGAACAACCCTTTTATTTCATGTTTTTAGAATGCAAAAGAAACAAAATACTACCTATATTCAATGGAATCAAATGCGAATTAATTAAATTGATATTATTGTGTTAGAAAAAAAACCTGTCACTATTAGAATCTCAATTCTATTACTATGCCACACATCTGAACGTGTCACACACCTTTTCGGGACCGTTGGCTCTGTTTACCTCGTAAAGAAAAATACTTATATTGTTTGTATATATCCCACTTACAGAAACCTGGAACATCACATTGAACGCGATTTCTAACTACTCATTAGAAACCTTAAGTTACGGAAATTAAAATAATGACTTTATTTAAATTTTCTATTGTTTCAGCCTCACTTTCAGATGCCAAAGGTAAGTATTCTATATAGATGGAGGTTAAATATTTTATTAAAAATAACTTTTAAACTCTTCCGCCTGCCCTGAAAAGATTTTAGAGCGGTAATGAGATGTTACAATTTTAACTTATCGATTATAATTTAAGTTTAAAAAGTTTAGTTATCAACTTATGGATGTCGTAAAAAGCGCTTAAGGGACTATTTCCAGTGTGCCAGGTACTTCTCTTTTTGTGAAAATTGTAAAAGTCAATCAAGAAAAAGGCTTTGAATTAAAATACACACTTTCAGGCGATGATCGCCTGAATAGGTGTATTTTAATTATTTACATCATTGAGCCATCAAGTAGAACGAAGCTTTTAAGTCTTTTCGAGGCTCTTGACAGTTGATGGTCTCCCCAGTATCGGATAAAGATAGAAAAACGAACTAAATAAGGAAGCAATTATTACTATAAAATCTTTACAGATACCCGACCCAGTAACATTTGAGCCGATTACTTTCAAACCTATTGTTTTCAAGCCATTCAAGCCAATCACATTCAAGCCAATAACTTTTGAGCCAATCACATTCGACCCAATAACTTTCAAGCCAATTGATATGAACTACAAGCCAGCAGACGGTGAAAATTACGTAGCGGTTTCTCATTCGTCACATGTTGAAACGTCTAATATTGATGGTGTTGTTAGCAACAGCGGGGGAAGCAGCGATATGGTCAATGTGAATGGAAACACTGATAAAGAATTGGTTGAATTCAGAAATGACCCAGAAAACCAGACCGAGGAGGCTGAACACCAAAATGAGGAATAAAATAAATAATGGAAGCCTTAATTACTTACAGCACTTTGTAATGTCGACCAGTGTTAAAGGAAACTTAGATGTTTAAGAAATTAACTAGATTTTTATTTTAATAGTTTTGAAAATTTATTTGATATAATATATAATAAAAGATAGTCTCAGTAGTATGTTACTAAGCTACTTTAGTGAATTTGCAAGTGAGGGTTGACAATTTTTCTTTGAACTATTAGATTTGACAAAATTGTTCATTTCATCCTCCTGCACAATCTTTTGGACTTTTTAAATGACCTTCTATTTATTTTTGCCTTTTTAACCCATATTAGCTTAGCCGTTATTATCTCTAGTAATTTTACTTTCTGTGGTTTATTCAATAGTTAAGTTCTTGTATTATAAATAAAATTTTATCATTTGATATGTTTTTGTAGTAATAAATATACAAAATCTGTTTCATAGTCTTTATTTACATTTGTTCCTAAATTTAACTGTTTTGCCATTAGCACAAATAAAATGCGTGTTGCGCAGAAAGGCACAGGTTCGAATCTCACTTCGGCCATGTACCGATGACTATTTTCGAAGTTATTTATATTCGTTAGAATACTAACGATGCTCTTACGGTGAGGGAAAACATCGTGAGGTAACCTGCACATTCAGGCAACTGGATGTGTAACCATGATCGATCCAATACGGGTTAGGGTTACCTGCAAAGGTTGCGGAAGTCAGATAGGAGTCGCTTCGTATACGTGACTCATCCAATCCAGGATCTATGGTCAAAGGAATACCCTGGGCTCCTCTCCAGAGTGGTGAGGATGCAACCGGGACTAAAGCTAGAAGGTACTTTTATAATTGTAATTGGTGTTTAGCAGAATGTCATATCTATTTTTTACGTTTTTTTAACGTTACATTCGTACGGCTCTTTCAAGTAAATTAACATCATCAGTTTAGACAATTTCGAAGCGCCTGGGAACTCGAAGCTGCAACTCGAAGTACTTAGTTGCGATTGTTGCTTCTATGATAATGACAGGCGTGTTGGGACGCATCGACTGAAAGAAATAAAGAAAGAAAAATCTTCATTTGACTGATGGGAGTTATATCAATTTTTCCCGGGTTCTCTTCCCGACTCGACTCGGGTTCACCTCAATAGAGCCGGATTATGAGACCTCGCAGATCTTGTCAGGGCATGGCTGCTTCAGGGGCAGGCTTCACCGCATGAAGGTCTGCAACACGGAGCTGTGCTTCTGCGAGGAAGCTGTTATCGAGGATGTTCACTATGTACTGTGAGAGAGCTCCATTTATGGGAAAGCGCGTAGGAATCTTCTAGGTAATATTGAAGCCCTTAGAGTGGATCCGGTATACTAAGTACTCTGACCTTGAGGGATCAGAGGCGAACTTCAGGCGGCTCCCAAAAATCGCGCGTCGGTGGCATAAGATTCAGAGCGGCTTTGATAGAGGCAACGAAAGAAATCTAGTAAACAGTCATCATATTTAAGAAGCTACTTCCATCTGACCTCCGCAACCTTTGCAGGTAAACCTAGTCCGTATTGGATCGATCATGATTACATATCCAGTATTCTCACGATGTTCTCCTTCACCGTAAGAGTATCGGTTAGTATTCAAGCTAATGTATATAACCTTGAAAAAATTGTAATTGGTACATGGCCGAGCCGGGATTCGAACCTGTGCGCACCTTACGGATTCGTCCGCCGAGGCTCATTGGGAGATATATACTCGTATACCTACAGCTAAAATTAACGGACAACTAACAAACTATGTTCACTAGTTATTTACTCGCGACATCTTAAAAACGAAAGTTAGTGTAAGATGCAAAGGAAAAAGTTCTATTGCGAGTGTATCGCTGAAGATAAAATATGTTTTTATACTTAGATAGGATTTAAAAATATTTTTGGAATCCTGTATTTTGTAATGTAGGATGGGTTACAGAAAAAAGGAAATTTGAATCGTGTTTGACATCGATGACATTATTTCTTCGCTCCTAAAAGTTGCAGTGTGATGTTATATATATAGTTATAAGCCTTCGTCGATAAATGGTCTATTCAACGCATAAATAATTTTTTAAATTCAACCAGTAGTTCCTAAGATTAGCGCGTTCAAACAAACAAACAAACAAACTCTTCAGCTTTATAATATTAGTATAGGTTTGAATAACTACTTAGGTACTTACCTGTATAGGACCAATAAAAACAAAAATATTTACAAAATAAACAACATTATTTGTTTGTTTGCGGCTTAATTAATTGCATATACTAATGGAGGTTTAATCGACAAAAGCACAATTCTGAAATACACTACTTGAGACCAAAATTATAATTAAATTACAAAAAATAGGATGTAAGAGCAACATAGGTAAGTGTACACTCGATTGACGCAAATCTTTGTAAAGAATTAATTATGACGCCGACTCGAATCGAACCAGACACAGACGGCATGTGCTCAGCCAAATCAACAACAACATTATTATTTTCCTAATTTTCCATACTTCCAACATTCCTAGAATTAGACAAACATAAGAATAATGGATCACATTCATCAAATTGACTTCAAACAACTAAGGCTATAGAAGACAAATAATCACCCTTTTGTTAAAATTAGTCACATATATTTTTAAACAATATGTTACCTTTTGTGCAAATAAGAGTGCGACTCCCCGATGGGGTAAAATGGATTCAGTAAATATCTTGCAAATACAGGACTTTTTTCTCTAATGATTCTTTATTTTTAAAATTAATAAAGATTTTCGGTACCTTATCAGACTATTCCGTGAAAGCATAAATAAAATAGTTAAACAGATAATTTTTAAAAGAGTAGTGAGTGAGTCTATAGATCTTAAGCCGTTATTGGTAACTGATTCACTCAAAGTACATTGGTTATTTAGGAAGGAAGGGCTGTGAATTACTTTAGATTTGTTTATAATTATTTCACTAATTATTGGTCAAAGCCACAAAGTAAGCTAGTCACAACATATATAGGACTTGTGTATTTATTGAGTAAACTATTCAATGATACATCATTATTATAATAAACAATCCAAGGCGCTGTAAATACGACCCACTTTTTTAGCACTGACTGCGCTGACATTTGCGTCAGTGTCCATGGACCGCCTTGTGGAAAGTTCTAAGTCAAACAAGGGGTTTAACCTGTCGAAGACAAATATAAATATTGTAAGAGACAAAAATAATAAAGCTACAAATAGTATAACCCACCAAGACCCATGGCTCTACAACCCTTTCGATTATACGAGTCGAATAAGCAACTTCTACAAAGTTGAATCAAATAACAATTGATGTACCATTTTCGCCGAAGCTCCCCAATTCATCAATATCACACGATAACAATAAGTCAAGGCCTACCACCTTGTAATATAAAATAGTTGGAATCTTTTCACAGATCATATCATCGTCGGCTTGTCTTTGCATCTGTACGGAAATATTTTTTCTCAAAATGACCAAATTCGCCGTTTTTGTTGTCCTCGCTGCTTTCATCTGTGCTTCTAGCGGTAATTATTTCTTTTTTTCTGCTTCTTAGTTCGTCTTTTAAATAAGACCAGCATACCATAAAAAGGGGTAGTGGCTTTGAAAACTTTTAAAATAAGAGCCCTTTTTGTAAGCATTGGTTTTTGCATGTGAATACAGATTGTGAATTAATAATCCTTAATTAAGATTATCTACTACTTTCAAAAATTATTTCTATAAAGTAATGCCCTTTTGGCAATCTCTGTGTTTTTACAAGTGAACAATAATTGAAGATGTTATTCTATTATCATATCAAATTGTATGCAACAACAGCTCAAGACTATGAGCAATTTTAAAAAATATTCATAAGTAAATTATAACTTGCCTGTTGCCCTAAAATTTTTACTATTTGCATTTTTGGTTGATTCAGAGTCAGGTTTTTTTTTATATCTTATATTATAATGTACTGTAAAAAATATCTTATCTCGTTTTCAGTACACGTGTTTGCACAAGAATTTAACAACGCTTTCCCGTAAGTACCTAAGTACCTATACTTAACTGAGTTACAAAAATGTTCAGTACGTTAAAGCTAATTATCGCCTGAGCACAAAAAATGAGCAATCTCTTACAACATTCCGTTTATCATTAGGTACTCACCATCCTCTTAGCGTTAGTCCGAGTTTCGTCCTTATCTGTTTGGAGAGGAGCCCGGGACGCCCTAATGACCACGTTACTTGTTAAGTCATGTTACGAAGCGTTACCATTGCAGGTAAACCAACCCATGTGGATACACATCTGATTGCCAGAAAATATAAGCTTTCTCACGCCGTTTTCCCTCATTGTCAGAGTGTCGGTGTGCAATTTAACGAATGCACATAATTTACAGTTTGATGGAAAAATTTACTGAGTAGATTTGTTTGAGAGATGCAGAGATCGTGGCAAGTGGAAAGAGGTAGTCTCTGCCTACCCCTCCAAGAAAGAGGCGTGATTTTATGTATGTATGTATGTAGATTTGTTTGAACCTTTACAGTACTAGCTTTACCTTATACACAACAGTAATACTACATCAGAAAATTATGTAATCTACAATTTTACGGAATATATCGCGGGCAGAACTGCCAAGATATTAATCAAATTTACAAATTTTACCTCCTTATAACTATCTTTACTATCTTTATTGACTAATGAAGCTTATATTTCAGGGACTCGGAAAAGCAATGGACACCAGATTTCCCAACAATGGTAAGCAGTTATTAGGAACCTATCATCTAGTTTTCTATATGTGATGGCACCTTTCACAACTACGCAACTTATTTAATTTGATATCACTCACTCCGTATTCTTTTTCCCCTGGCATTTGTCCTGGTTTTAACAGGAAGCGACTCCCATATGACCTTCTCAGCATTTGCAGGAGAACCATACACAAATTGGTTCATAGTCCCCTGAATGTGCAGGTTTTCTTCCAATGTTTCCCTTACCATTTTTCATGTATTTCAGAAACCGTTAGATGCCCAAGACATCATAAACTTACGTCCTGACGACAACAACACTAAGGTCGAAGGCGAGTCCCACAAATCTTCGAGCAGTATGAAAGTCGTAAATGGAAAAGTAGTTGAAGATACAGCAGAAACACAAGATATCGTCAACAAAAACGGGAATGTTACGGAAACTGAGACCAGTAACTAATAAAAACAAGGCTGACGTGCGCTATTTAAACAGGAGATTCCACAAGTGCTATGAATAGATTAATATTATGAATCCTTTTGTTTTATTCCTTCCATTCGTATATTTCCTTTTTTCTCACTCGTCATATGGATATCATTATTATTATTTACATGAACATCAGGAATAAGAAAAAGTTTGAGAATGACTGAATATGGATTGAGAAAATCAGGATTTTACACAGAGCGTATAAAATCCTGACATTCGTATTTTACCCAAAGACGAGATATTTAAGCCTTACAATGCTCTTAACCAGAATTACAGGCTTTGTTTCTAAGATTACATCAGGTTTAAGTATTTTATGAGTAAAAAAATCATGATTAATCCACAAAAGAGTACTTGCAGTTCGATAAAATATACAAACTAACATTTAGACACGCACCTTATTTTGATATAATGCACTCACTTTGCAACTATTGATGGTACGAGTAGTAGACCACGTCAGAAATTCATATTTCCCAACCAATTCATTGCAATTTAGCAACTATTACCATGACATAGGAAGGAGTTCATGTATGTTTACTTTGTGTTGAATAGATAACAATTTTACCCTAAGTACTTACCAATATCAGAATACAACAATGAGTCAAGGGCGTTCCAGCAAGTAATATAAAATTGTCGTGTCTTTTCAGACACGTACGAATCATAACTTTGCCAGCGTTTAAACTAACAGTACGGAGACAACAACAATATGAGAAGCTTTTCATTAGTATTTTTGATAGCTGCTTGCATCGGCTCCAATAAGGGCAAGTATTTGTATTTTATCCAGTTATGTTCTAAATTATTTGCTCTTATTTGTTATTTCATATAAAGTATAAAAAAATTAAAGAAATGTATTATCTATACCTTGTGATACTAATAACTTAAAATATACAATTTTATCCATGTTAAATTTGTCATGTTTTTATTATTTTATTATGTTGAGTCCTGCTGCTGTCTAACGGAATACAGCACTGTTTGAAATAAAGTTTTAAATTCCTATAAGATTATATAAATTTAAAACTTTATTTCAAACAGTGCTTAAATACAAAATCTTATATAAATATATATAAGATTTTATATTTTTGTGATATCATTAAGTGATAATATTTATCAATAATAGAGTGCCAGAATCTTCTTGTTAAATGCCTACTTATTATAATACAACTTGATACTCGTATTTCCAGTGAATGTCATGGCGCAGTTTGATTTCTTTGGGTATGTATATATTTATTTGCTTAAATAAGGTTGGTATCAATTGTCAAAAATTGTCTTTGGATATGATTACCAGAGTCAATAGGTGGCAATTGATTTCAATTTAATTAATTTTTTTTTAATAAACAATGCTTAAAGTCTTTATTCAATATAAACCTAGTAGATTTTGATTTGATTTTGATTTCAGTTTTCTTTAATTATAAAGAAAACAGAAAGATATATCTACAAAAAGGCCTAAATATAAAACTAACATAACTAACTTATTTACAAAAATGCTAGTCCCGGCAGATCAGAGTTTCGAGGTAAAGTGCCCAAAGGGCTGGCAGCGTTGCCACGTTGAATGGCAATGCAATTATTAACTAGTTTAAAATAGGAATGAACATTTTAAATGAATGATGATCCATATATTAAGCCATCTAGCTGAACGTGGCCTTCAACTTGAGACTTGAGACTTTTGGTTCTCTTTACCCCGTAAGACGTACGTCTAAGAAAGTCTGTTAAATATTCTCAAAAAGGCTCACTTTTAAAATATTTGAGTCATCCCCACATCACGAGTACGAAAGTCGTGATGTCAATGTTGCCTTTTTATGATCTTTACTTTTTACTTAATTTCCCAATGGCCTTAACAATTTACCTACGCATAAAATAATTTTCCGCAAGGTCCTTTTTTACCTACAACATTAGCGCCATACAATTCATTACTAGGTATTTAATAAATTACCAAGTAGTTAACTAGTTTGTACTTACCAAAATAGAAGGAGTTGAAAGAGACCTACATAAGTCTCGTTTAGTTTATTTAATAATTTCTAAGGTCTATCAAATTAGATAGACGCAGACAAAGAAGTAGTTATTACATAAGGTTTTGTGAAATTTTATACTCTTAAATAAATATAACTAGAAATTCAAACAAAAGGAGATTAACTTACAGAAAAGTGGGAAATCATACCAACTGAACAATTGTACAATAATGAAAAAAAATTCTTATGTAACCTTGTGGTTTGTAAATTTGTATCTATGAATGTTTTTCAATTTCAGGATTACTATTCCCAAATTCACGGAGTTCACCGTGCCTACGCTTCCTAAAATAAATATTGTAAGTGAAATTAGCTTATAAACTTGATAATTTTCATTAAAATATAAGTATATACTTACATTCAAAAGGTTTTATATACCGTAGAACATTATACCTATGTGGCGTTTTAAGTGATAAGATACCACTTAGGTGATATTTGTTAAAGCTATTAAATCAGTTACTTCAGATAGTTAAATACGATCATGTAAAATAAAGGAAAAAAAAACGAAAAATAAAAACAAATCCGTTCGCATTAAGATCAATTTAAATTACAAAATTAAATTAGTAATTAAAATTTTTGATTTCTCACCTTTTTCACTCAAATATCTCGGATACAAGAAACTGACCAGTGGTACCTTTTTGCTTGGAACGCCACGTAAAGCCAATCCACTTATGTAGGCGCTGTACAACAAGTAAACCCAAAACATATAAATATTTAACACGGACAAAACCTACATTAACTATCTCAGGAGAATCTATTATAATATTCATATGAATTAAAAATATTTCAGCCCCCAATAAATCCTAATACAGTGAAGAATATGAAGCCTGTGAATGGTGAGTCTTTGAACGCGGTCTTCGTTAGCTCCACGAGCTCCCAAAAGAACGTGGACGGCACCGTACAGAACACATCCAATGTTAAAGTTATCAACAATAGCAACGGAAATGTCACCGAATATAGTTTTAAAAACTAATAAGGTTCAAAAGGTTTTAAAGTGGATATTTAAGTTAAAATTTTTCTTCGAAAAATGTATACATAGAATTAAATTCTATGTATACATTTTTCGAGAACGCCACCAGAGAATAAAATATTGGATTTGGAAAAAAATTACGTGGTTATCAAAAATAAATGTATATAATAATATTTATTTTTGGAAACGTTATGTTATTAAAAGATAGACTTTAAGTTTATAAGTGTTTTGTAGCTTATTTAAAATTGTGATGCTCAATTTGTGTTGGATTTAGGTTTTTTAATTGACTATTTCATTAAAGGAATGACAATTTTAATGTTTCAGGAATGTACATTTTATGATAATTATTTATTGAATTTATGTTGATATTTTTATACTACATGAAGGAAAATTGTCATAACTAGTTTATTAAAGTTAAAGTTTGCATTTTTAAATAGATAAGTTTTATGAATTTGTATGTTTATTCAAATTGTTTTAAGTTTGAGATACATCTTGGTTTAAAGTCCTATGTTTTAAGTTAAAACTTTACTTTCTGTCAAACTTTAAGGCTTGGCTGCTTACTCACTCACCCAGGTGTTTAACAGGTGGGCCAAAAGTCTCGGAAGCACTAATAATATACATAATTTATGTTATATATTTTATGATAATCGTAAATTAATTACACTAATATCATATCATATTACCGTTTAACTATTAATCATTAAAATAAAGCTAGTGTTTTTTTTTATGACTAAGGTTTGTGTATAAGGTATTAAATGTTTTGTGTGTAAATATAAACTGAGTCCTTTTTTTTCTGAACCTTCACAAGTTGAGTTTTATGTAAATGGTTTTTATTCTTTACAATTTAAAAGCGTTTGTATCCAATCTGCCTGACGACAAGCAATTAAAGGGATAGACTCAGAGCAAGCTCAATATAATTTCACTTTTACCTTGAAAATCCATAAACTGTTAGGTATCGGGGAACAAAGCTGTTCCACTGTAATCAACATGAACTTACGGTGAGGAAAAACATCATGACGCACCCCTGCACATTCTTCCAACTGGGTGGGGACAAACAATGAACATGATCCAATGTCGATTAGGTTCTTCTGCAAACGTTATTGAGACGGGTGTCGTTTTGTTTTAATTCCTGCCTTACCCAATCCACGATCGTGGGCGCACCTTTAACATAAAAAAAAACATCAACTTATTAAGGAAGTTAATTGTTCATCTCAAGTTATTAAGGAAGGAAACACATATATATTTTCCTTAAACTCATAATCATCTGCACGTAATTACTGCTCCTTTTATAATTCTATCATTCTTTATACTCCTTAGTGTGCATGCGAACAAAAAATTAACAGTAAAGCCATATACTACTCGATTATCTTGTTACTACAGTAGGCGCGAGGGTAAAGTACCTACATAAGAGAAATCAGTTGTTATTATTTACAAAACTGTTGCAGTAGCTATTGACTAATGACACTTACAGCCGTAACCGTAGGCGTAGGAAGCTGAAAGACACGTGTGTTCCTTAGGAGCGTAATGGAGCACTAAGCTTGTGACCTGGTATAAGGTTATAGAGGACGCTCGCGGCTCCACCCGCGTGAAACAAAAAAAAAACGATTATTTCGGGAAAATCCTCTCTTAACGTACCTGAAGATCACATAAAAAACCTACCGGTCAAATGTTAAGCCTCTAGACTCAGTGGCTTGAACTGCGTTTTTTACTATTTTAGCTGGTCAACCTAACACATATTGGATCGTTGTTATATACCTAATCACTTACAATCTTTATGTGAAAGGTTTCCTCGTGATAATTGTTCTTTTGTTTAAAAGCAAACATTTCAACGTACTCAAATGTAAGGCAACCCAGCATTCAAAATGAGGCCAATTCAAACTTTCCATTTTAATGTTGGTAACTCGACATAACAGAAATTATATTTAACTGAATGGCCGCAATAATAAAAAAAAATATATTTCTACTCTCAAATCACCCTTAAATTAAGGTGCAAGATTCAAATACCGAAAACACTCGACCACCCACGTTCAGTAATTTAATAGAGTAGTTAACTTTCCACTGCCACTAGCTAGTGTACCACAGTGATATAGGTACAAATGATCCAAACCTGGTCATTGTGATTATGGTTTTAAGAATTGACATCCGTGAAGATGAGCGAATACAATAAGCATTTACGCCTGAATTTTCCGTAGGATTCTGTGACGTAAATGCTCTTAATTTTGAAGGTCACATTGAAGGAAAACGCACATTATAGTAATGAATCCTTTTACTCCTAAGACATTGGACCCTATATTTGTTTGGCACATTATTTCCGATTGTCCGCGAAAACCGAAAAATTCAATTCAATAAAAATGGCGGACGATGCTTCACAATATTATTTGGTTGTTTATTAATTATGACATATTATATTATATATCCATTATTTTATTAATTAGGACTTACACATGTGTTCTGGATTACATTTTTTTACTCAATATAATATCATTAAACAAATATTTTAAATGCGAAAGTAAGTTTGTTTGTAACCTCTTCACGCGTCATCTACTGATTCAATCTTCTTTAATTTTCGCGTAATTAAGAGAGTAAGAGACAGACTCACTTTTAAATGCGCGGTAATGTGCGGGCGAGCCCCGGGTACAAGCTAGTTGTATCAATAAATAAGATTTTTTAATTATTTATCACTAAGGTAGCGATTGTAGTTTTACACCTTAAAATAAAAATTTTCTCATTATTATGTAAATAGCTCTTAGTCAGTACATTATTGAAAAAAAGGGTAAAAGTACCTTTAAGGTATCTTAAAAGGAGCTTTCATTGCCTGCCTTTAAGTAAGAGATATTGAGACATCCAAATTTCTATTAAAACAAAACACGTAAGTACACGACTTTATACAGATTTTTTTCAGATTTTGGCGAGTAAAATCCAGTTCTGGAAAAAAGACTTTATCAAGAAAAATAGGTATTCAATTTATTGTACCAACACAGTAAACAGATCTAACGTAAAGAACTGTTACGAATCCGAAAATCACACGCAAAATTGACAAATATGAACATTGTTTTGTTTTTGCTTGACACATCAGCGGCAAAGAAAATTAGTATGACAGTATTGTGATCCTGTCCTGATGCATGTGTACATGTGCGTACAAATATATATTCTCATATTTAAACGCCGCGCGAGCTTCGTCTTCAAACACTACGGAGCGTACATCCGCGCCGAAACGTGTCTCACACAAACATAAGACTTTTTAGTCTCAGTTTGTTTTACCTGTTTGTTTAATAAACAATTTATCAAATTGAATAAAATGTCAAAAATCGTGATCCTTCTTTTGCTGGTCACCGTCGCTTGTCAAGGTAAGCCACAAAATGTCATATAGGTGTTTGAATATTCTAATTGACCGACTAATTTGCACGTGTATAAATTTTGTTTAGATTCGATCTTAGTGGTTTATATCCCTAAAAATATAGAATTTATAGTTTTTTTTCTCATACAATTATACCTAATTTCTATTTTTGGTACAAATATTGTAATAAAAAGACTGAAAAACTGGTATTACACTAGTAAATATGTAAATATTTTATAGGTCACTTTTTGATTTTTGTGTTACAAGAAGACGTGATAAACTTGTTTCTAAAATTAAATAGCTATTAGATCTAAATAAATTATGCATTTGATATGAATAATTCTTCGGTTACTTATTGGTATTTGAAGTGCAACACGAGAATTGTGATACCATGTTGCATAGGAATCGCTACGTGTTAAATTTTATGGGTCATTGTCATTTGACCTAATTAAAACTCAGCTTACATGTCTTACAGATGAGAGATATTGAAGAAGACATATGATTTTATACTACAATGTTATGAGAAGCAAATGCAATGGCAATATTGAGACCTTTTTTTTAAACACAATAAATATCTCCTTCTTTGAATATCGTTAAATATATCATAAAAAATTACGGGGAAAACAGAGCCAATAGTTTCAAAAAGACTAAACGACGACGTTCAGCTGGATTCACTTAATAATAGAATTGAATTGAAAATTGAGGAAAAAATCTATTTATTGTGTTATTTTAATAGTAAATAGTTACTGAGGGTTATTATATTTTATTTTTAAACTAGAGTTAAGTCACAATAAACCAGTAAATAAATAACTATAAAAGGTCGCATCCGCATTGAAGTCTGCTTCTATTGCAATTATATTTGTACCGGAAATAATAGGCTTACAACGCTTTTGTCCAAAAATATAACTAAGTACGAACCTATGTCAAGGTCACTACACAATATACGGTGTACGTATGAAGGCATCAAGCAGGCTTAGCTGTAACATTGAAGGGTGGTTGATCGATATTGCGAAAATACGTCAATATACGAGGCGATCTGTAGAGTTACAGAAAGTAGTCAAACCTAAGGAACATTATAATAAGTTAAGTTTCAATTTATTCATTCCATATATACATATAATCTCGTTTATATCCTTTGCGGGGTAGACAGACAACAGTCTTAAAAAGACTTATTGACCGTTGCCTAAATCCAAGAAGAATCCCAAGTGTATAAGCCTATTTTTTAGTCGCCTTTTACGACATGGTTTTTTTTCTTATGGTACCGGGAACTGCACGGCAATTATTACAATATTAAATTACAAGAGTTATTTATACTGTTTCAATTAGGTGTTAAATTTTTTTTAAATGTCACCTTAGCACGGGAACAAATAAGCCTGCATTTTTGAAAACCTTAAATTATTTTGCATTAGAAGTCTATTTAACGGCTTTCTTGGAGAGCACGTCGCTATTTTTAAAAAAATAGTAAGATTATTATAGAGAAGGACCGGTAAAGAATTATATAATGTAATAAGAAGATAGAGTAACTAAACAGTAAAAATGATAATTAGTTTCTTTTTACTTTTACGCACATGAAAATTGGAAAACCCAAGTTTTAGTTTATATAATACCTACTCTTTTTTTTCCAAAATTAATTAGACAGTCTGTTTGAAAAAAAAGATATTTAATTTAAAGTATGTAGTAAAGGAGGTCATAATCTAGAAGAAGCCATGCTTAAGACGAGAAAACACCACAATCAAATTTTTTTAGATAAATTTACGAATTGTGTATCGATACGATAAAGTATTCGTGGAATAGTCATTGATATTGTGTTCAATTATGGCATACACTACCTACATTATGGCAAAAACTACTACTACCTTTAAGACTTTTTTAATACATTATTAGCGCAAAAATTACAGACTTGACCCTCTGGAGTGTAACTAATAAGTTACTTTTCTTTTTTAATTTCTCCAACCTTTGTCCAATGGTAATGGCGTTTGCATACACGTGAAACTAGGGAAATACTCTAACAATTTCAAGGTCCCTCATAAACGATTACAGTATTATCGAAATGCCGAGACTTATCGGAAAATTTAATTTTCATCTGCAATATTGTTAATATTTACTTACAGGTTTCAATCTAAATATACATATATACATATTATAATTAATGTATATAAATATATATGTATAGATTTTTTTTATTATAGGATTTTTTAAGTCTTGATAACTAGACAGCTAGAGGCCTCCCGCGACTTCGTCCGCATGGAAACCCTATCAATCCTGCGGGAACTCCGGGATCTGTTATTCTGGGTCTTCAGCTACCTACATACCAAATTTCATCGTAATCGGTTCAGTAATTTTTGCGTTAAAGAGTGACAAACATCCGTACTGACATCCTGACATACTCACAAACTTTCGCATTTATAATATTAGTAGGATTAGTAATCAAGAGTTGTGTACTTATAGTTTATGTATTAATTGCACTGAAAATTGTTTATACATATCTATAATGGGTTAGTTTTTTGTATTTTTATTAGTAAATTATTATATTATCTTGATATGTATATGTACTACTTGACTTGTTGCTTTTTTCCTAATTATCAAGTTCTTGGTTGACTGGAAAATATCCCTTCATAGGAAAAGTGCGCAATGGCAAGTGATTTATTTCTTTTATAACTATGTACTACTTCTTGTAACTGTGTAAATTTCAGTACAATAAATATATTACAAAAAACAAACGAAATATATTTTGGTGCTAAATATTACTTAAAAATAAAGTGTTAATATTATGTAAATACTAGTTTTTTTATTAGCAAAGATGAATGTCAGCAACCCGAAATATTTTGTTAACCTTCAAATCAATTCTCTTGATTGTATATCAAATACTAGCTATTGTTCGACACTTCGACTGCCGTATAGTGTTATTTGTGTGATTATTAGTTCAAAAGATTCTCCCTTAAAAGGGGTGGGGGGAGAAATTTTTGTGCATCAGTATTGAAGTTAAACCAAGCTTAACAAATGTGTGACAAATGTGTAACTTATAACCGCGTTTAAATCAGAGAAAAAGTTTAAACGTGATGCGAGTACAAACATACAGTGAGACAAACAGGCAGAAATTCAAATAATCACATTTTTGGCTTCTGTTCATCTTATAACATAGATTCCAATATCGATGCTTTATCCATCCAATGTCTTTTCAATACTGACATCGGTCAGGCAATTTTATTATATGTTAATCTTTTTTTTTAATCTGACAAATAGGTACAAACTGTACATCAGTTTGTACCTACTTGTCAAATACATGCTAAGCTCATAAAGTCAACAATGTTTCATAATTGATCGAGTCATATACCTGCCCAATGTAGCAATATGAAACTGAAACGGTTATGGGTACATTTTTATAGACCATTTTATTACTGCGCCCTTGGCTGGACAAAGTTCATCAATTACTTTTACGATGGTCATTTTAATATATAGGAAAACTGAACTAAAATTGTGTCTTATTCTCGTGTAAGATATCAGTTTAGAATACGGAGAATGATTAACCCAAAGGAAAGGTTCAAAAATTTTTGAATTTAACTATGGAATTATACTCTCAAAAACACATCGAAAATAAATTTTCCCGTGAACTACTCGTAAATTATACATTTCAAGCGAATAAAATCATTAATTAATCAATAAATATCTTTCTATAAATATTTCAATTTGAAAACAAATAGGTGAACTATACTATTTCTTCCTTTTTTCATTAGTTTTTAACGAGATAAAAAACTCTTCCTTATTTTCTTATTGTAAAAATAAGCATAATACCTATTTATGTTTACATCACCTATCTTAAAACATTGTTTATTGAAACAAATCGCACGTAATGGATTTTGTAATTGATAGATCGTAACAAATCCATTTGTATTCATTGTTTAATAGTCTTTGTCACCATTAGAAATGCTCGATTCCATCATTAAGTCTATGAGCGTGGTCTTTCAGTCTTTTCGAGATTGTTGGCTCTGTCTACCCACAGTCTTGCAAAGATACCGCGATTAATATAGACGTAACTTTGTATAATTGCCCATCGTGGAAAAGTAAATATAACGATGTCTTTAATTATAAACAGCAATCGTATTGAAGTGCGAAACATCAACAAACAATATACGTGTAAATTGAATAATTATCATCAGGAGTTTTAAATTTTTCATCCACAATTTCCAGGATTCCCCACAGACCCAAATGAGGACTTGGCAACTTTAGCAGCTCGAGGCGATTGGGACGCCGTCCATAGGCTGTAAGTTTTATTTTACTTCTCACAAAGTTATTACTTAACAATAAATTGCTTATTGCGACTTTAAACTGCACAATTTATATGAAAACGAGGTTTCAATACTGAATTCTGAAGTGCTGAGTGGTTAATAACATCACTTTAGAATAGGACAACTCCATCTCTTTCCCATGGATGTCGTTAAAGGCGACTAGAAATGACTTAAACATATGCGTTAGTTACCTATCACATCTCAATCTCAGCTATATTAATAGCTAATTACACATGACCTTCCAGTGTTTTCGAAATTATGGGCTCTGTCTACCCCGTAAGGTGTAATGTGACTATAAGTATGTATGTATGGAAGTAGGAGAGATGTGTACCGTAGACTTATAACTACTTTACGCTTTATTATTATGATTTCAGGATCAACACACGATTCAGCAGAAAGGATATATGGGCGGTAAGTTGAAACAAAATTTTTTATTCAGATGCACATTCTGATCATAGGCTTATAACTAGGACTAACAGTCGTTTAACTCAAACATACACCGATATGAAAGAAGAAAATTTCAATTAATCAAATAAAAGACCTTTGATGATTAATTTAATAATGCTAATACATTCAAATTCATTCATTCAATTATCATTGATATTACACTATCAACGTCTAAGCACTTGTTGACCTATGACTCATATAAATAACTGTTAAGTCTACCCAGATCCGCTGGATTAAATTTATGTACAACTAGCTTTTGTCCACGGCGATGCGTGTAGCGCAGCCATTTTACCAATTAATAAGTATTTTTCTCTTCTATCATGAAATTATTACATAACTAAATTCATACATATAATCACGTCAATATCCCTTACGGGGATGACAGAGCCAACAGTCTTGAAAATAATGATAGGCCACGTTCAGCTGTTTAGCTTAAGGATAGGTTTGAGATTAAATTATTATTCTTTACTAGAGGCCGCCCGCGACTCCGTCCGCGTGGAATCAATCCCGCGGGAACTCCGGGATAAAAAGTCTAATGTTATTCTTTAAATAAGCCTATATGTTATTCTGGGTCTTCAGCTACCTACATACAGTATTTCATCGTAATAGGTTCAGTAGTTTTTACGTGAAAGAGTAACAAACATCCATACTGACATCCTGACATACTCACATCATGACATATTTTTTTTTTTTGAAAATTTTTTGAAAATTTTAATTTTAATTTTACTCACAAACTTTCGCATTTATAATATTAGTAGGATTCTATTCTATTCTTCTACCAAGAAGAAAATAGTATTTTCCCGTATGACAGATCCCGGTATACACTTTTTCCAATTTGTGATAACCACCCATATAAATACACAAGAAAAGCCGTGGATAAAATCTAGTTCGTACATAACCTTTCTTCATCTCTTCTGGCTGGGTAGTCTCAATACTTAGTTGTGAGTGTGAGTTTACTAAGTTTGTTACCTTTTACCAACTATTTAACTGCCTATTAACTGCCGTGTGGCACCAATAGAAAAAAGAATAGGACCACTCCATCTCTTCCCCATGGATGTCGTAAAAAGCGACTAAGGTATAGGTTTATAAATTTGGGATTCTCCTTTTAGGCAATGTGCTAGCAACCTATCACTATTAGAATCTAAATTCTATCATAAAGCCAAATAGCTGAGCGTGGGCTATAAGTCTTCTCAAGACTACTGGCTCTGTCTAACTCGCAAGGGATATAGACGTACTTAAATGTATGTATGTATTAACTCATCAAATACTTAAATTATACCTGTACCTTTTCAGCCGTCGCCAGAGTCAACTGGAAATGTGAAGAGTCTCAAACCAGTAGAGGGAGGGGAGGTATACGGCGAGGCTGAGTACACCTTCCACTCCTCGTCTAATGTCAACGGGCAGAAGACAGAGTCCAGCGGCGGGCACAAGGTCATCAACGACAATGGGAGAATCCAAGAGTTCGACTTCCAACCGAAATATTAGCGACCACAAAGGCTGTAGATGTTTGAGTTTTGTTGTAATAAAATCGTGAAAACAATATTAAGAATCTTTTAGTGTAATCTGATACAGTTTTAAATGACCTCAAAAAGCTATGTCTACCTACATACCAAAGTCTCGAAATTCAGCGGTTTGGGCTGTGCGTTGTCTGTCAGTCAGTCATGTTAAAATATAAATGAAAAATGTAAATAAATAAAAAACGCCTACTCTAAGTTCAGAGCAAATACCATTGATAGCAATGTGGAAATTGATACAATCATTTTAATTTAATAGCGAATACGTGCAACTCTAAATGAGAGAAATCAGCAGGCATATATTCTTTTACGTCATCAAAGTTCTGAACCAAAAGGTCCCGGGTTCGTTCCCCAGTCAGATCATGACGGAATAGGAACTTTTTCTGATTGAGCTGGGTTTTGGATGTTTATCTATTAAGTAATTAAATTTTGCAGTATTATAGCTAAGACATTGGAATAACATAATAAGTGAGAATTTATTGTGGATGAAGTCGCGGGCAACGGCTAGTACCTATCCATTATGTTGTCTTTCATACATATTCCTAGATGATGATGATGTCAGACATCAACCAGTCATCTAGTCATGCCTATCTCACGTTCAGATCCTCAACTGATAAAAACAAGCATACAATTACAAGAATATAGCTATTTTAATAAATATCTCGTTACCTGGTTTCGTGTGGGAATTCTGAGTACTTATTTACTTAGTTATATTATCCATGTGATATGAAATTATAAAGGTTTAGTTAGTACCTAGTTATAAGTATTTATAAATGAATCTATTTCATGTCAGAACAAAATATTTAGACGGTCCTAATTATACAAATCTTACCTCACCACAAGAGCACCTGTCAGTTAACTCAAAAAAGCATCATTAGTACTTACATGATGACTCCAGTTTGACTGAAACCTGTTCTTTTTAAGTTCTTGATAACCCACGCTCTTTTTGTATTTTACAACCATACATCATGCCAATTTTTCTAAGGGGTACACAGAGACTAAGCTTACAAACATTATTTTATTTTGCTTTGAGCGAATTCGAAATTCTCAATCATTGACCTTGACTCTTTTAATAGTAGAGAATTATGATGGCACTGTTTAGAATATCCTTATCCTAATAAAAATCAAACGTCACCTTGCGTTCCCAACTTAGTAAGCAATTAGAACGCCCGTCATAATTAATAGGTTACCAAATTTTCCTATGAGTTGGACTGACAGTAAAGAATACCTATCTCTGCATTTGGGTGGAAATTATTTCTTCTATTTCACATAAATTTCGACTTATTCAAGTATAAATTGGACTTCCTTCATTAAAGGTTTTTTTTTATTATTAACATAAATACGAGTAATTATATGATCACGGCTATATTACTCGTATTCACGATTGTAGACAGAGCAGTCTCAAAAAGGTTGAAAGAATACGTTCAACTGGATGGCTCAATGATGGAATTGAGTTATGCCTATTCAGGGATTACTAGCCCCGAATCCCAAGTCTATACTTAGGCGTATCCGGTTACCTGAAATATAAAATGTGTAAAATTGATGACGATGCAAAATTGTTTATGTCTTGTCATGACACAATTACTTTTTATACTGATCTATTGATGGAAACTATGTAGTGTCTTTCTAGGGAAAAGGATATCTATTCCAGAATCCCGTGGTGTCTTGAAATAAACGAGAATTTCGTTTAACGCAAACTAATTGCAAGCATAAAGAAATCGTTATAAATAAAAAAAAAATTGTAGTATGTAATAAGATATTAGTAGCCAGTAGGTATTTCAGATGTTACTTATCTGAACAAAAAGACCTCAATGCAAAAGTTTGCATACAAATACTGCAATCACTGACATTGCCCCCGGATCTTTATCATGGCAATGTGTCTCTTCAAACAACAAATTTGACTCGTGATCCCTGACGCATTATAATAAGAGCGTTAATTAAATTTCCTAACCGCAAAGCCGGTCCACTAATATCCATGTACATATAAAAAAGTTGTAACTGGCTGATGTCTGTAATTGAAAAATATTGCCATAAAATCTATATGGGGGAATATATGTCCAACAGAAGATACATTTATGATTTTTAGAATATACGTATGTCTGTATGTTTGTACTCGCATCTCGCGAAAGCTCGGATTTGAATGCGGTTTCCACAGATGTGTTTGACTTGGTCATTAAAAAAAACTGGTTTACAATAATTTCTTGCCCCTATATCTTCTCTCTTTATCCCTCTTATATGGGGGCAATAAAGTCGGCTTTTTTATGATTAACGGCAGACGAAGTCGCAAACAGCAACTAGTGGTTTGATAAGAATGTTCAGGGCCTTTATTAGTGTGCTCCTAGAGGCGAGTGTTCACTATACGCCAGGCTTCCGTGAGTCGTACTAGTGTATGCTTAATTATTGATAACATTACATAAAGTGCAGTGACAATGAATTATTATTTTATCGTTTTAGGTGTCATTTGTTTACAAACAAAATGGATTTATGGTAAGTAAATGAATTAATAAATTGAAAATGCTATGAAAAGTACCTGTACAATTTAATTCATGTATATGTGGACTTTAACGTGTAATTTATTAAAACTTTTTATTTTAACAACAAAGTATAAAATAAAAAAAATTACGTCAGTTTTACTTGGTCCGGAAAATAAGTAAATTCATAACAATAAATTCAATGCTACGTCGAAATAATTAAAGTCCAATAAAACAATTTATTAATTACTACGTAGGTAAATTTATGACACTATAATGCCAATATGCTGAGTCACTTGTTAATTCCTAGGTGTTAATGACTAAATTTTCATCAATTTGCGTTGTATTTAATATTTGAAAAAGACGATAATAGGTGACGACAAAAAATATTTTAATTATATACGCCGAGTGCGAATTCTACTTATACGACAATACAATTTATAATATAATTATAAAACAAATATTTGAATTCTACTTATACGACAATACAATTTATATTATAATTATAAAACAAATATATATATTTTTTAATTCAAAACAAAACCATCTTGTTCATTTTGCATACATAATGAAGAAATTACTTTTTTAACGAAACAGTAGGCAGAGATTATATCTTTAAAATTACGACGAACCCTCTAACTTCTTTTGCTAATTCATCACTTTTTTACCCAAGAAAATAAATCATTAAAATGTTATATTATTCTCAGAATCATATCTTCCAAGGAGTCAACGTATGCATTGTATACTATAAAATTACATAAATTATTAGTCAACATATGGAGTGTACTTACTCTTTATAGAATACATAGATATAATACAAAGTAATTGTTTGCTGCCAACTTTATAAGGATCAATCCATTGTGAACCTATAATTTAAATCGTAATGACAATGTTATACTATGATAAACGCATCCTAATATGTTCCCTATACATACCCATCTACACTACTTACAAAATAATTATATAAAAAATATCTTGTCATTGTCGAGTCGAGTCTTATTACGAGTCTTACGGCTCTATCATTTTCAATTTACAATATTGTAATATGTAGCCAATGAAACAAAAACCATTTTATTTTAAAGAACATTTCTAGATGCCTTTTGTAAAGTAATTAATCTGTTTGAACGCGGCTCTAATCTCGTTATAAATCTATAAATAATGTTAGTCCATTGGACATGCGTGTATTTTGATAAAACAAGTTACATGTTTCCATTTATACCCTAAAAATAGGATTTAATTACAACTAAATCATGAACCAATCTGCCAGGGTAATGTTCTCAGATTGATTCGCAACCTTTAATTGTTCTTTACCAAAATTCAACATAAATTGTGTCAAATTTTAAGGAAGTTGTCTTTAATATATTTATCCTCTTTGAAACTTGACTATGTCGATTTATATTTGAACAAATTTTCATGTTAGATTCAATATTCGCGATATAAATTAAGCTTCACCTGTTTATAATATTAGTTTAGACTTACGCACGGCTTAGGTGGTATATACATAACATAGGCAGATTTTTAACAGTGAAAGAATTTTCATAATCTTCATCAGGTTTTCTGAAGATTAGCCCTTACAAAGAAACAAACAAACAATCAAAGTTACAAACTCTACCTTTTTATAATATAAGTATAAATTAATCATCACGATGTTTATCCTAACGCAATAATTTATAAGCTTTTTATATATGTATTTTCGGCAAAGGAATTAAAGAAATTATATTGCCCATAATTTCATCAGACATTCAATATCTTGTGTATGTACCCGCTTCGAGTTTTCATGAATGAATTTCACCTTCAAAAGCAATCGTTCACAAGCACTTATATTTGACTAGTGAATTAATAAAATACCTTATTAATATACTAGACATGCTACATATAATAGATATTTTTCAGTTGATCATTTGATTTCTCGTCAAGATTCTAATATGTATGACATCTAAAAGTATATGTACTTAGTGAAACTGCTTTCATTCATCCTGTCGTCGTGACCAAACCATCTAAGTATTCCTTTTTTATTACTGTCATTATATCTTTCACATCACAACATTCCCTTGTCACGCTGTTCCTCATTCTGTCATTTAAAATTACATAGGCGATGTCATTCCATCATAAGGCTATATAGCTGAACATGGCCTCACAATTTTTTCAAGACTGTTGGCTCTGTCTACCCCGCAAGGGATATAGACGTGACTATACATTTGTGTATATGTAATATTACACCGATCATATTCTTTAACGCTCTCATATCCATGGGAAACATATGGAGTGTCCTAAAGTTCCGGGAACCACACGACACACGGAAGTCAGCGTAATGTCACAAATATTTTGTTCTTCGACTATATACGTCGTACATGTTATATTTAATATGGATCATGAACACGATTGAAAAGCATGAACTATGGAGGAATTAATCTGACACGGATTGATTTAATTTATTTACATAATGTATGTTGCGATGCACATTTTTATTTATGTACGTAATAGAAAGTTATTGAAAATTTCTTATTTTATTAAATTCAATATTTTTTTAAAAGTTGAGAGCTTGTATCGATATATTTTGTAAATACGCCTTCGTCTACATCGATCATCAGAGCTTTTTTTAATGTCAGACTAGCTAGCTAGCTAGTCTTTCATAAATGAAACAGTTAAGTAATTCAGGCTTGAAAATGTTCCAACAAATAAAAATTGTCTAACTTAGGAACCAACGCGTAAATTCAATGAAACGTATCTCGAGAACCCATCATCTTAATCTTTAAAGAAAAAAGAGACAATTTATGCGGTCTTTTACAGTTATCAAATATAAAATCCATTGTCATTAAAATTCTAGCCAAACTACGGGTTTTTTTAACCAATAGGTAGGTAATTTATCCTTTCTTGATTAGCTGAACGGAACGCGGCGTATCTAATCTTTTTAACAATAAAATGTATAATTATTTTATTCATAAGTTATAAATTTAAGCGTTGAGAAAATAATTTTCTAATATATTGAATCCAAATTAAGTGAAATAACTTTAACAGAATTATACATCATTATTACTTTAGGCAACTAATCCTTCTGATGGCCACGTGTGTTTGCAAACATAAAAGTATTTCATTACATACTAATTTCTTATATTTATGCGAATTGCTAAAAACTTGAATTCATTTCCATCTCTCTGTTTCCCGAAACCTACAACTGGGATTTTAAAGGCAAAAATGAAAAGGCATTATTAGACATTGCGTGCACCACCTTAGACCTTATTTTGCTTACCCCATAAGGCTGAATGAGGTTAGACGCAGTCACAGTTGTTTTTTGCACTAAGTAACTGTCGTATGTCTTCCATAACCCACGGGTTTTTCCAGATATTTTAGGCAAACAGTCAAGACAGTGACTATAAATATAGATTTGAAAAACATGACCTACCATCCCCGGTTTAATAATAAGGTGGACGACGATCTGATTCAAACGGTAAATATTAAAAAAAAAATACCAGTTTTCGGTCTTATTACGAGTACAGTATAAAATATTTTTCGTATAGTCAACCATATAAAGCAACCCAAATTCACTGCAAATTGTCTTCTATAGCCACGTCATAGAGTTCCGTGTGGGGGAAACTTGTTGTGAGACTGACTGTACTGCCTGTGGTCGTATTAATTCAAGTTCTCAAGCTTGTGATTGCAAACTTAGTTTTTGTGTTCATTACACTGATTTTATCTAATCGACATGACACATCCGCTGTTTAATTTAATCCCATTTATAAACTTGGTAAAATAATTGCAATGTCAGTTTTGAGGTACCGTTATGGAAATATCGGTTCATAAAATTGTTATCCACTGTACTGTCCTGACTGTCCAAAGTAAGACATGTCTTTTTTTAGTGTTGCATTTTTACAAGTTACTTTACAGAAACATTACGTACATCTAAAATCTTACTAGCCAGACAAAACCAATAGTCACACGGCTGATGGCGTGACCTTCGAAAAGGGAAAGAAATATTTTAGCTAGAATCCCAAGTTTATAAGCCTTCTTTGATTGATTTCTACTACCAACAAATATCAGACCAGCATGTAAAGATACATTTTTGTATTTGAGGTCTCGCTAAAATCTTGATACAGGAGTGTGATTGTAACAATAAATTCAAATCATTCAAACTAACCTCACTATTTAAGTAAATATGATGAAATTAGTTCCTCTGTGTCAATTGCTGTAATGCGTAATAAGTTCTGTTTGCATTGGTTACCACTTGTGCATTATTTAGTTGGGGCTATTAGTCAGGCTCTGTTCTAGAACTCACTTCAGTACGAATTATTTCAGTACATTATTCAAGGCTTTAGAGGACACACCGCCGCGCGACGCATCGGTGAGTTTATAAATTTATTTCTAGACTCCTTAGAATATGGGATATCTACAAATTGGGAACTTTTGGAAACAAAAGAAGCTCAAGAAGGTCTGTTGCAAAATTTTATCGAAATAAGTTTGCTAGTTATTGAGTTTATTAAAAGCTTTTGTCTCTTTAAACAAATGCAAAAGTAATTAAAAATTATATTTTTCACACATAATAAATTAATTTCAAAATTCGTTCTATGATTATGTTTTAGTCGGTGTTGGGCCCATAAATATATTTAATTTTATACGTCCCGATGTTTACTTTATAAAAAACCAACAATTAAATAATTGGCCACTTCAATTCAATTGATTTTTAAAAATCTCGTTCTTTTGCCAAATTTTACCATCATTCTAAATACGGATAAGGCTGTAAATTGTCTATCAGTCAGTCACACAGTGAATCAAGTGTTTTTTTTATTTTTTTATACACTTTTTACAGTTTTAAACATATATTTTTATTGATAAGTTGTTAACCCATAAACCAAAAGAATGCCGTGTATTTTGCCTTTGTTTACCAAAGCAGTTTATTATGATATCGTGGTGAAATAAATACCTTTCTTGTAAATATTTCTTTAATTTCTCACAATTTCGCACAATTTACAAATTGGAAGAGATTGTAATGCTATCATTTATCATACTTTCTTTTCTTCTTCTTTATTTTACGTTAAAAATGTCGTACAAAATTTACAGGCTAACTTTTATTCATAATACCGAACCATTGCAATATATCCACATATAATTTATGCTTAACCAATCAGAATGACTCACACATCCGTGCACCTGACGAATCAGTCGAATCACACTCAATCTAGCAAACAAACAATCGTGAACATCTAACGTCTGTTTTTTGTGATGTTATATCAATCAAGTTATTGTTTTTTTATTGTATACGTTACTGTTATTCGTTTTTATAGCCTAATTTGTTCTAACCCATACTACTTGAAAAGGTAGGCTATGGTCAATACTTATAAAAAAAACTCTTGCATTACTAAATGGCTTAATGAGTGACTGACTGACAGACAAACTAGACGAAACTACAGCCCCTATTTATCATGAACATTGACACGGCTTATTTTATCATATATCTCTTTTTCTATCATTTCGGGTAACCAAAAAGAATAGATATATGCCTTATCAATCTTCGTGAATAGAACTCCTAGACGTAAATAGGAAGCTGGAACAAGAGTGTTTATTTTTTGTAAAGTGTAGTGAAGCACTAAGAGGAGATATGAAGAAATTCATAAGGGAACGAGAAATGAGGGATATTTTTCGTTTAATGCTGTTTATGCGGGCTCATTCTTTTATTCTTAATTTTCATAAAAGTAATTCGGACCATTAAGTCCTTAAAGAGGCGTTATAATCAGCTGTTAGTTGTAAATCACTAACTTCGCATTACTCTTTAGTAATGCGAAGAAAAAGAATACATTAGTTTGAGTGCTTACCGATGCTTTTATGGTGATAAAACATCGTTCATGGTTAGGGAAAACTTTATGGTAAAAAATAAATTAACAAAAGCTCTAGGATGTTACTATACAGTTATTAATTGCCTTTAAACATAATTATAAAATCTATGGGAGCTAAATTATTACGATCTGCCTAATTGCACATGATTAGGTTTTCCCCGTCAATCAAGCTGTATTCTCAGAATAGTTTTTGCTATCGTAATGTTTAAGTAGGTAATAAAATAACTATATGACACAGACTTCATTAGACAGTTTTTGTTTATGAAGTACGAATTGAATATTCCATCAGTTATATTTACATGCCAACAATACACTACGTGTGTGGTTCTCGGCACCAATAAAAAAAAGAATAGGACCACTCCATCTCTTTCCCATGGATATCGTAAAAGTTGACTAAGATATAGGCTTATAAACTTGGGATTCTTCTTTTAGGCGATCGGCTAGCAATCTGTTACTATTTGAATCTCAATTAGATCATTAAGCCAAACAGCTGAACGTGGCCTTTCAGTCCTTTCAAGACTGTTGGTTCTGTCTACCCCGCAAGGAATATAGACGTGATGATATGTATGTATGTATGTATTCTATTACTATGGCATAGTTTATTTGTTTTGCATCGTGATATATATACCTACATTAAATCGAAATTAACATGACTAAGCGATGGTACAGTACATTGCGTGAATACATGACTTTAAGAAGTCATTAGTCAGTATTGGAATAGGTTACTTTTTTGTAAGATTAATTTTATACAGATTTTTTTTCATTAACAATTATATCTCTATTTGAGCTATGATTAATGGTTTTGTTATGAGGATAAAATAGTTCAGTAATCATGTATTTTTAACAAAAGGCATATACATACGTTTCACGTCCCGTCTCCATCCCTTTCGGGGTACACAGAGCCAGTTAGTCACAAAACTTAAAAGCTACTCGTACGTTTAGCTAGATTGAAGAGTAGTTAGGTATCAGAGTATTCTAAGTTTATAAACCATTCCTTGATTTAACAACACAATAAGAAAGGTAATTAAAATTATATTACAATATTTAACCGTTTAGCCGTGTGGTTCCCGGCACCAATACAAAAAAGAATAGGACCACTCCATCTTTTCCCCATGGATGTCGTAAAAGGCGACTAAGGGACAGGCTTACAAACTTGGAATTTTTTTAGGCGATGGGCTAGCAACCTGTCACAATTTGAATCTCTATTCTATCACTAAGCCAAATAGCTGAAAGTGGCCATTCAGTCTTTTCAAGACTGTTGGCTCTGTCTACCCCGCAAGGGATATAGACGTGACCATATGTATGTATGTATGTATGTACAATATTTAAATAGAAATATATGTGTTTCAATAAAAAAAATGTTATTATTAAACTTTAAAGTTAACGTCGCAGAAAACAAGTCGAAAGTAGTCAAAGAAAATTCATTTCTTGGCTCATAAAAACAAAATCGTTAGTTTGTCAATGGTGTTATTAATAAAATACAGAACCCTAATTGTTTATCATTTTAAATCATCGTAACTACGGTTCATTTCACATCATTCCCTTTTTTTGGTTGCAGGTATACCCGTAGGAGTATCCAGCTTCTCTTACCAGGACTCGTCCGGGAATAGGTACGGTGGCACTTATCAGATACCAGATGGTCAATTTGGCCATTTCTTCGCACCGAACGATCTTCCTTTTCAGATACCCTTTGAACAAAATAATTACCTACCACAGGGGAACTTCTTCCCTGATTATTTTAGAAACTTCGAATATCTGATACAAGAGTAAGACTTATTGTATACGGAACTATGCTTCCGGTGGAGGTATTCTGTTGAACTAGGCTGCAATCATAACCATAGCAATTATATTAGTAATGTTCCTGCTTATATCATCTTTGCATATTCAGGAAGCGTCTGGCTGTTATATGCTTAGGGCTCAGGATCTGATAATAAGTATATATTGACTTCGAATTCATAATCGTTCTATATATAAACCGCCAAAGATAATTATGTCGTCAAGATAGCTTGAGAAATCAATCTAAAGATCAACGCAGTAAACGGGTTTGGGAGGAACTTCGTATCCAAATTTCCAATTCTGAAGAAATTTTACGTGCGGAATGCAATTTAGTCACTACCAATAAACCTCTAAGCATGACAAACATATTTTCTCATAAACAATTATTTTTAGCGTGACCGCGATACAGAATGAAGAGGCCAATGATTCTACTAAATTGTCATATCGAATGGGATTTCTGCCGCCGTTAAAACCACTGTCTCCTTTTAAACCACTGTCTCCGTTTAAACCACTGCCTCCTTTAAAACCATTGCCTCCTTTAACACCATTTGCTCCATTACCCCCTTTGTCCCCGTTGCCCACTCTACCACCGTTGAAACCATTATTCCCTTTAAAACCACTAACTCCTTTCCCACCGTTGCCTCCTCTACCCAATTTGCAGTCACTAAGTCTTTTCCCATCAAACGACCGGTAGGTTTGCAGACAAACTGCAATATGGGTGATTATTTCCATTTTGGGTTTAAAATAATGTTGTTGTTTGAACTTGGAGTGTTTCGTAAGGTGCAATTAGAAATAAGAAGATCTTGCAATATAACTTTGTTTTTTTCGCTTTAAAACTGTGCGACTAATTGTAAAAATTAGGATAACACAATTAGATAAAAACATAATTCCATCCATATTAAACGATTTGATGTTTTAATGGGGATTTGTTGTTGTTGCGTGAAATAATGCTTTCTCATAGAAAAAAATTATTAAGTTTTGGATGAGTTCATTTGTGGCTTAATGGCACTTGTAACAAAATTCTCATTCTTTTTCTATTCACCATCTAAATTAATTTTCTGTCGTATATTCACTTCTTCTCTATTAAGTTTGTCTTTCTTGGTCTCTTTTCTTCCTATGCTTACATTACAAATTACATATTTACAGTTAATATTTGTGTTGACATTAACATTGTGTTTTCACAGGGCGTTCCGATCAAATTTTGCTAATCAGAACCTAGCTTTGAAGGCCGCTCGGAAGGCGTTCGACCTCACTTCCCACCAAGCGGGTTACATTCCCTATTTCCCATTCAGGTCGGGTGATTTCGAAGACTCCCAAATGTTCAACTCGCATAACAGTGCGTTTGCTGGCGCAGCTGCTGGTCCTGGGTATACTCACCAGATTGCCGCCATCAACCCTGGTAATCCGGTAAGAGAATTAATTCCAGTTCCGTAGGCTTTGTATGCGTACGAATAATACTTACGTTCGATTTATTCGGTATGCACTATCTAATGAAACAAAGCAAATAACGCAGGTGTTTTTGTACGTGATTTTGTATAGTTTTACTATTTTATCAAAAATGGTCCTACAACATCGCTGTGTAACTTACATTTGTAATGTTACATTGTGTACTAACCTTTTATATTTCTGATTATCTTCTAAACGTTTCTTTGTATAACTTGTACTTTGAAAATGTTTTTCCCTCTAGAAAATAGTTTTGATTTTATGTAACGAATGTTCCTTTTATTTTAGAACCAACCAAACGTGAACGTCCTCGAGCGTTTCGATGACCAGCCATCAATCCCTGGAAGTAATTTCGTGAGCATGAGCTCAAAATCGTACGCCATGTCTTCCAACATCAACGGCAAAGAAACCAGCAATCGAGGATCAGAAACCGTCGTCAATAACAATGGAAAGATTACTGAGTATTCAGTACATAGCTAAAGAGATGACAATTTGTCACAATGGTTTCCAATTTGGCAATATGTATAGATCTCAAATAAAATTTATGACAAAATGAATGTATGTATCAAAATAAAATATAAAGATTACAGGTTCAAATATACCTTCTACAAAATGTAAAAGGAAAATGGGATTTTATTTTTAGTTTGTAATCCTGTAAATAAATTAAATATTTAATGAGCTACCACCTACTATGCGGATAGTGATGATTTGAGGTTTTTTTCCTCACGAGAACTCATATTGAATGTGTCATAATCTCAACGTCTCAAGGTCTTACCGATCTTATCGCTGCGTTTTTGCTTCTAAGCTTTATGGACACGGGATGAACAAAAACAATGGCATGAGCTATTAGTTTAATTTCGCCAATTTACCGTCTAATTTCATCTTCGGCGTCGTAGTCTCATGGACCCAAGGATTACTTCGTTGTTGCACGCAGCCCGTATGTTGCCCGACAATACCAACACTCAACTCTCTGCACCTTCTACAATAGAACTCTTTCATTCCGTCCGCAGTAATTTTTTTATGAAATCTTCCACTGTTATCTACTAAAGGTCTTTCATTCCTCCTGACAAAACTGTTTTGAGGCCTGGCCTCAGGAGTCCACCAGTTTATGTTATTGAAGTAATTGGAGGGTTTCCACTGCATAGGATTGGTGGCTAAATTAGGGACGATATCGAGTTCATCGCGGATATTTCTGTTTACAAACACAGAGTCTGGATAAATTCGCGATTTTAGTCTTGTGTCTGGCGTTCTGATTCTGGTTGATTCGACCGATTTGTACCCAGGCACGACAGGTACTTCACCACTGTTATCTTTGTCTTTAGGAGTACCAACGCTATAAGTGAGAGCTCCGTCACCTGAAACTGTAAATGACTTGAGTCATTGACTAGTTGATATAGTTCTGACAACGTACACTTCTGTGCTTTCGTTGCTAAGAAGAAAAAAGTAGAAAGATAATCATTAAGAAAATAACTAAAATCCGTAATACTGGATTCAGTTATTGAATAAAATTAATCTATTACATATAGTATAATAATATATAGGTACCAGCTAACCGTCACTCGGTGCAAATCCTCGACGATTGTTATTCTTCAACTTGGTAGAAACAACTATTGTATGTTTAACTTCCACGTCTTCATCTTCTATTTTGCTGGAGTTTGTAACAGTAACCTCTTCCTCATTGCCGAAATCCATTTTCGAAGACACCCCGTAGCTGGAGTGTAAAATAGCTAAAAATAGACAGTCGTTACTTATAAAGGTAAATGTTGTTGTGGCTACGACCTTACGCCATTGTTAAGCTGTGCCCTTGAAATGAAAGTGATGGAAAATGGAGCTCTGTTGTTGTATATTATGCAACTTGAGAATTGAGAATAATTGTACTAACAGAAACTCTTAAAACCAACAGCTAGAGTTAGCTGCTAGCTACTGATCCAAACACTGATGGGAGATATACTTGTTAACACTGAAAATCAGAATATGTTCGCAGCATGTAGAAACATTTTCAAGAAACTCATTCGGAATAAGCCACGATAAGAGGAGTTAACTTTTTCAAAAACAATAGGTGCCTACCACAAAAAGGTAATAATTAAAAATGTCCCAAGCCCCAAGTACTTTCCCGTCATTGAAAATAGATTAATTGATTAACGGAACGAATTTCTTAATCGCTTATATACTTTATTAATGGAAACACCAGTTAATACAACAATATTCTCAAATCATTAAAATGAAATAAGTAGTGGAAAATCTTACCGTAAAGCAGAAGACAGGACAGGTACCACATATTGACTTGAATGGAGTTGTCAGCAACAATAAGGCTCTGTCGCATGTCATCTCCGTTTTATACAAACAACACAAATTGCGTTAAATGATGTCGCGAAGGAAGCGAACACAATTACTGGCGACGATGATATAAGAAACATGAAGCTTTGTTTTATCTTGAATACAATTATGTACTTATCTTGAGTTCATCGCCAACTGTTTGGAGCCTTAGTGGCCAGAAGAAGAACGGGTTACTAAATTGCACATTTTATAGGCATTTTGATCAAATTTAGAAGTTAGTATGGTTATATAGATCGCATAATTTGCGATATGACTAAATCTATTGTGAACTAAAATTTCGACTTTCCGTTTTTCGCATCAGCTCATCCCACAATTTGACTAGGATGGCAAAATATTTGTAGGTCTTAGATTATTACTTAAATTTAATAATCTTATTTGATTATTTAAACCTGACTCACCTAATCCAGTGTCTATGGTCAAGGGCTTACCCCGGGCTCCACTCCACAGTGGTGAGAATGTTACCGGAACTATAGCCAGGTGAAAGGTATGTAAGGGAGTTATGCGCTACTGACCAAAGTTAAAAAAAAATTGCCATTGCCGGTAGTACTAACTACCTATCGGCCGAAGCGGCAATAACACTATATTTATTTCGCGCTTTACTTCTGATGATAAAAATTTGGCAGTAGCGGAATAAAAAATAATAGTGGAATAAAAAATATTTTCATTGCACAAACTGCGGTATTTCAATTGATATTTTATTATTTAAAAAAAAAATTAAACTGTAGAGACATAAGTTATTCCAACCGCCATCTAACGGTCACTTCTGTTACTACATTGCATAGCCATCTCTCCGCACATATCAAAACTAAATAACAACGCCATCTTACGAAATAAATAATAACTAATTTAGCAAGCGCCATCTCACGGATCATAACATTACCAGTTACCAATACTTGTTTTTATTTGGTTAAAACGTCATGAGTATCATCACGATGGCGCAGAGGTATATTGAAATTACGAATAGATGGCGCTGATTGGTATCTTTGATTATTATTCTCATTACACATTTAGGCAGTAAAGGGAAGGACGAAAATAATAATTATTAAATATTTTAAGTATTAAGCTGCGTTAGCTTGAAAACAAAATAGATAAAAGCTGATATAGTATGGTGTAAAAAGTAAAAATAAGAAAAATCATTCAAGATTTTATGACATTCATAATATTTGTTTTCCTACTAAATTAATTGTGAAAAATAATATTAATCACACTCATCAAAATTCCAAAAAAAAACTTCAAAAATCTTTTCGCCCAACGTGGGGCTCGAACCCACGACCCTGAGATTAAGAGTCTCATGCTCTACCGACTGAGCTAGCCGGGCTGTGGAGGAAAGGTTTAAATATAAGTTCTATTGCATAAGTTGTAGATATTTGGCAATTGTTTTCGTTTTCTTTGTTTTCAAATGTATTCATTTTAAACCGACCTTAAGAAGGAAGCTTCTAATTTCCAACATAGATATTTTTTTTACTTAGGCGTATTTCACAAAAAAATATCTGTATTACTTAAGTACCGTAAACAGGTACCATAGTCATCAATCACTAATAAACTACTTACTACATAATATAAATACAGGGAGAATTTCTCTGTCTGCGTGTAGTTATGCGTTTATCTCGAAAAATTGTGGTCGGATTTTGTTTATGTTTGAAATGTTGGAAAGAGGGTTTTCTGAGAAAACTTATAAGTACATATTAAAGCTACCTGTGCGAAGCTGGGGCGGGTCGCTAGTATCTAATATTTTATCAAACATGAAGATATACTTGTGTATTAAGAACATACTTATTTATACAAGTATAAACTTCCCTTGCACGACTCAATCAAACTCGCAACAAATCAGCGAAACAGTTCCGGAGATAAGACTCCGGACAAAGGACTAACTCTCTAAGCGAGATACGGGTTTGTTTACTCGTACATATTGCGAAACACCGTCAAAGAAGCTGCCTCAACCTTGTGTTGCGAAGACCAGGTTATGTTGCGCGGAATAGGAATATTTCTTCAAAAAAATATATACATACTGACCTACATCGGATATCACGTCTTTATCACTTACTGGGTAGACGGACCCAAAAAATTTGTTTCGAAAAATCTTGATGCAACATTGAGCTGGATGGTTAATGTAGTTACTGAATTGAGATTCAAAAGTGACAAGTTACTACCCCATCGCATAAAAGAGAAATCCTAAGTTTATAAGCCACTCCTTTAATTGAGTTTTACAATCTGCGCGAAGCTGGGTCACAATGTCTTACCTTCGCTATCAAACCAGCACGGAAGCTTCTATTAGGAGAACGTGCTCCATATCGCTTAGTCGCCTTTTACGACTTCCATGAGAAAGAGATCGAGTGGTCCTATTCTAAGTGCCGGAAATCACTTGACCGACAATTACTAACTATAGAAAATAGTATAAACATAAACGATACAAAAACAGACTTATCGCTGACATTACCTAGTTCAGTCAGTTATTACTTATAGGAACTCCATCTGAGGACCAAATAATAGGACATTACGGTTGTTTTGTTGTCCGTACTTTCATTGAAAACTGGGGAACCTACTCAAAGCGGTTCCCTGGAGAGAAGCAAATGTAAGTGCCGCGGATTCAATGAGAAGATGCTTTCAATACTGGAGGTAGGTTGACGAAGGTCTGCTGCTGGGTCAAGTCAGATTTCCAGTTAGGCAAAGTTTTTGTATATTAAAGCGACCGCTAACGTTTTAACGTACCTACTTTAGCTAATCTATAACTAATGTAGGTATAACATGTAGAAGGTATTATTAATAATTATTATGTTATAATAAAGGGCATATTCCTCCCGAGAACGACGTTATTTTATTTATATACCAACATAGATAATTTAATTGAGCTATCAATAACATATACATTTACAAAGGTACGTAATTAAACGGTAATGCCTACCTACTCACAGAAAAGACACGCTCTTTAAGCAATAAAAAAAAATCGAGAAAAAAAGTTACAGTAGCTATACGGCACTTTCAAATTACCAAGATGTGCAATAGTACTTGGAAATCGGGACGCTTTCCCTCTTAATGTACAGTGCTGTTGGTAAAACTGTAGCGAATTTACCTATATTTTATTCTTATAACATTATACTCTTGAAATAATTTGAATAAGTTTGTTATACAGACAGATAGGAGAACCTAATGTAGAATTTATATAGTTATTTTGTACGCGCCTTTATGACTTTCTGTCCACGCGTCATGTCGGTAGTTTTTGGTATACTTACATACATACATATAGTCACGTCTATATCCGTTGCGGAGTAGACAGAGCGAACAGTCTTGAAAAAACTGATAGGCCACGTTCAGCTGTTTGGCTTAATGATAAAATTGAGATTCAAATAGCGACAGGTTGCTAGCATGTCGCCTAAAAAATATTCCCAAGTTTTAAGCCAATACCTATACACACTTGAAATTTTTTTTGTAAAATATGAAAAGTATTTTCTTCGTTAGTGTTCCTTAGTCTTTTCCAATCTAACTAAAACCAAACAGCCAAATTTCTGTGCAAAGACTACGAGTATCTACTACGAGTATCTACATGTTCTACTTTAAGCTTGTCTGGTATTACACAACTGTTTCTCCTTTTTACGCCGTCGAGTGTACCTACCTCCGATATGCCTGATGCAAATGGCAGCTCGCAATCAGCAGAGTGCGGCCGACTGTACCTCCGTGGAAGTGGATCATATAGCAAGTGCAAAAATATGAGCAGTGAGCGCTTCCAAACTGTGCAATATAAAAGGAACAAACAAATGTTACTTCTTAGTTTTTCTTGGGGGTTTTATGTGACTGCTGTTAAGTTATTCGGAACGTAGGTACCTAACCTGTTGGTAGTTATATTTTGCTTTGTACCACTTCTCTCCACCGAGTTCCTATTTTCTAATGCCAAATAAATGTAAGTAGTATTCATAACTGCACTGCATCGACGTTAACCAAGCCGCTAACCTCATTAAAAAAGATCATGGTCCAGTAAAGTGGACCTCGAATGCTTAAGACTGATGATATGGAGGATATCGTTCAGGGAGCAATTGTCGGATAACTTCAACCAAGAGTATAACATTACTGTTAGTGTTCATCTAAAATTTTTTGGTAAATTTTTACTAAAAAACCTCTTATAGACAAACTCAAAAAGATACCCAACATTGAAGCTGTGCTGAATCCTTGATGTCCTGTAAAACATATTTAGTTAAGAAATTGGGCCGTAAATTGCCTACAAACTTGAAGTGTCTCTGTCAATATCGCGAATTCATTTTACGATGCTACATAACCATAAATTCTGGCATACCCCATCAGGCTCTGATCTAAGCCTAATGAAGAAAGGTCCAACTGTGAACATCCAGATTAAAGAGAGAAAGATCATCTCGAACCGGCTAACGAGTGTGAAACAATGTCTAATTATTTACGATGTTTTTATATTCTTTTTTCCGGTTCCTAACAAGGTTGTATAAAAAGCCGGCAGCGGCCAGGCCGGCACAGTACAAAGGCTGACAGCATTTGAATTTAACCGGTGTATTCCTTTTGGAACTCTTTGTTGGGGTCAATAAGCAAACTATAAACTTAGATTTAAGTAATTTATTTGATGTCAACCAATGTTGTGAAACCAAAAGATTTGACTATTATTTAGCGATATGAAGTATCCTATAATAATGAATAAAAATTTTGAATTTGAATTTTCACCAGTCACAGTGAACAGTCACCCAACTCAGTTAAAATTTAAACTGTGTTAGTTTAGTTTAAAATAAATAAGTTTTTAATAGCATTACCTAAACTCCTATAAAATATTTTATATCAACCATCTTGATAGGCTTATAAACTTAGAACTCTGCTTGTAGGCCATGGGCTTAGCAACCTATTCCAATTTTATCACAGTTGAACGTAATCTTTACCGTACTCTTTCTTTATCCGTAAGGGATAAGGGCACGATTGTATGTGTATATATGTATGTTAGGGTGTCCCAGGCTATAAGGGCGATTTTTTTTTTGGGAATTTGGGTACGCATACCCTCTATTTTTTTTCGATTTGACCCATAAGTCTTAAATATGAAGTATTATTGCAATCTGATAATAGTAACCCGTGCCGACTTGGCTTCAAAGTTTGAATCTGAAAGCTAGTATGGAGAAATAGGGAAGATAATATTAAATCTCCCTTGATTTAAGAACTTAATTTCAATTCAATAAATAAAACATAGTAACATCAGTAAATAGTAATAAGGGCTTTATTTTTCATATTTCCTTTTCAGAGTTTGCTTTTTACAGGCTGGATATATCTGCCTGTGTTCTTGTACGCAACGTAATAAAAATTGTTTCTGTTCCTCTTCGACAGTGATCAAGCCATGAAAGTCTTGCATCAACTTGACTGCTCTTTCGGCGGTATCGTTTACTGCTCTTAAGTTCTGTACCTTCATTTTAGCTTGTTGAAATGAAGCATTATTTGACCACAAAGAAGGAGACTCGTTGAGAAACCTGTCGTCAAGTTTCAGCCGAGTGAACAAAGATTTGCTTTTGGCGGAAACAAATTCTTCGAGTTTTTTTTCATAGAGTGGGCCACAGAGTTCTTCTTTTGATGGCATGTACCGTTTCCCAAGAGCTGATGGAATCGTTTTGGACAACCTAGATTAGTCTCTTGGTCGACACTATCATCAAAGAGAGACAAGATAGACACCTCGTCGGTCAAATACCACAAGTGCTGACAGAACTTCTGTAAAGCTGCCTTTGAGATACTTTTGTCAATTGCCTCGTAAGCCTTCATGGCTTTTAAAAAGCAGGTCCTGGTAAGGAGCATTCACTGCCAAAATACATTGCAGCCAGGGTTTGACGTAAGATGTGACGATGAATAGGCAGACGTCAAGGAGGGCTTCCTTTTCCTTCTTTGCGATTCTGAATTGCGTGCTTAGAAATGATATTTTTAGAGAGTAAATAGCTCTTGCCATCCACCTAGCTTGGTGCATGGCGCCTGGAGGCCGTATCTTAAATTTATTTTCTGTATCACCGCCAAGAAACTTTATTGAAAGCTCTATTAATTCGCGATAGTCGTCTCTAACAATATCTTTAGTTAACTCACTCCGGTAAAACTCTAGCAGTTCATTAATATTTGCATCACTCAGACAAGAAAGCTTTTCTTTATGACTCTCTATTTTCTCAGATTTTATGTTTTTCCAGTTTTCTTGGAATTTTTTGAACAATTGGATGTCAGGGCTCGTCGTAATTTGGTTGATTTTAGTTTCGAATACACCTTTCAATACTAATTCGTATACGTAATGGCGACATGCAAATATAAGCATTTCCCTGTTTTATTTCTGTTCCAGGAGCATACAGGCGCCATTAATGCGACCTGTGTTTGAAGCAGTAGTATCACAGCACAGCATCTGCACTTTGTCTTCAAGATTTCAGTCTAAAAGAGCATTCCAAACAGCTTCTGCCTGTTCACGACCTGAAGAGTTGTCCTATTTAGGTACAGCAAGTAGTTGTTCTTTATCATCATATGTAATAAGTATCGGAAGACGTTCTTCTTTACATTTGCGTGAATCTAAAGCGGGCAACAGCTTCCCATCCCAGTGGACGGTTACAGTATCTGGTACCTTGTTCTGGAAATCAACTTCAATTGCTTTTGCGCGCTCTGTTCGCTTTTCCGTACGAACTCTTTGAATTGTTGACTTACTTATTAGAAATTCGTCAATGTTATGCCCAAGAGCTTCAATTGTTGCTTGTATTATATAAACAGAATTCCTCATACTTATCTGACACCGATCTAATGCAGCAACCAATTTTGGAGTTATGAAACTTTTCCTTACAGAAATATTAGACTCGGGTCGTGTGCTCTCAACGGATATAGGAATTATTTCTAGTGTACTGTTTTTTTCAGAATCAGATGATGAATCTTCTAGAGGAACATGAGATGAAGTTGAAGGCAACAGAGTTGAAAAGTGTTTAGCACGCCGTTTTTGCTCTTCAATGCAGGACTCGCGCCTTTTCTTCGGCCAGTTTTTTGTCTACTCCAGCTAAGTGACCAGGCCGACCTGGCTCTCTCTGTCGCTGTAAGAAGATCATATCTTCGTCGATCTTTATTAATTGAAGCGCATCGGCATGTGCAATATCAAATAAGTTGTCTAAGTTCGTAACAAAATCTTGTCGACGCTGCTGAAACACATTTTGCGTCTTTTTAGATTTTTTTGTAAATCCCTCCAAACTTGGTATAAATTAACTAATTTCTTAACGCAGTTAGGAAAAGATTTAGTTGGAATACGTGCCTTTTCCCAACAAATAATGCACTCACGAATAGCTAGATTTGCACTTTCATTTACACTGAAATTCACTTCACGAATATTGTAGAATAGAACTGCGAGTATTTGTCCATTTGAGGGAAGTTTTGAACCAGTAATTTGATGTTTTACGTTCCTTATTAAGAAAATATCCTTTTTTGAACTGCGTTACTCCACCGACATCTTGATTGAAAGAAAACAATGCGTTCACTCATAAAACAAACAAGTAATCACATGAATGTCGGTACGATCGCTGCCGCGCGCCTAGTAAACCAGTACCCACATGTCCGGATGTAAGTCGGCACGGGTTGCCGTGGTTCTAAGGAGATGAAATTTTATATACGGTAGTTTTGACATCATTCGAACAAAATTAGAGGGTATGCGTTATAAAAAAACAACTTTGATTTTTTTGGGACACCCTAATGTATGTGTCTTTATAGGCACAGATAAAGATAATACTGGTTGTACTCAGTACGTCAGTGCGGAATAAAACCATTTGAAGTGTGTACGAGTAGAATAACCGTTGCCTATCTTTCGTATCTTTAGGTGGTCACGAGCACTGTAAGTACCTACAGGTATCCACCCACAGGCCACAAAAACTCTCAATGCAAATTCAATATGCGGAATAAACATTGCCTGCAAAGGTGCCGACAATTTCAATATACATTCCTTAGTATATTATTATACATATGTATTTATTTAATAAAAAAATACTTATATTTATCGAGCTTTATTTCCATTGATTTTGCGCACAACTAAGTTTGTATTCGTGAAGATTCCCAAAGGATTAAAGTAAACTTCTTCAAAGTGCTGCTTCTAGGTCCTGTCGGTGGAGTCAAGTGGAGCGTACTCCATTCATTTGATAAGTAATTTAATCCGACGTGGCGGATTTTTCAAAACAATAGTAGAAGAGAACATTAATAGAAATAGAGGAAGAAAAATACCATAAAAAAATAAAACCATGGCAAGTGATTTATCCCTTTTATAACTATCTAGGTACTATTTATTATAACTTTGTGTATTTCTGTGCAATAAAGATATTACAAACAAAAAAAAAAAATTTTGATGAAATGAAAGAAAAAGGAAGTAAACACACATTTCAGCAATAAACAATTGGTAAAAAACAATTAATGGAGACAAAAGTAGTTGTGAATATTGACGGTAATATAAAAAACAATTGTTAATTTATTTTCAATAATACTGTGTTAAGTATTATAAGTATGTTTTTTATTTATATGTTGTGAAGTATTTATAAAGGTAGCCCTATTCCATATTTCCGATCGTCATAAAACAAGCAATAAACATGACATTTCCATGATTCCCGTGATCGCTTACAACATAAAAACAATGAGGATATAGAAGAAGGCCAAGTGTAGTTTTAACCGCCTTAATAGACTTGTCCAATGCAGGATAATGGTACAAGGCGCAGTTCGAGCTTCTCTCCAAAAAAGTGAGGAAGACCCCAGGAGGATAAAGAATTATATTCACTTACATCACTGGCATCCAAAACAAAATATATGCCCGAAGGTATAAATTATTAAATTTCTCTTACTTTCAGATGGGAGTCGCTTAGCGTAGAACCTGACTCACCGAATCCAGGATCATGATCAAATGGCACTCCTCCCCAGAGCTCCTCTCCAGAGAAATGAGGATCTAACCGGATTTAACGTCAGGAATAAATAATTCATCTTATATATAAAATTTTCGTGTCACAATGTTCGTTCCCGTACTCCTCCGAAACGGCTTGACCGATTCTCATGAAATTTTGTGAGCATATTAAGTAGGTGTGAGTTTCGGCCTACGTCTATTTTTCATACACACAAAATGCAAAACAACGTTTGCCGGGACAGCTGTATTGTATGTGTATAGACAGGCCTTTGGAACCTACAGCCAGGGAGTCACTTCCACGACATCTTTAGTTTGTCTCGCCGCCGACGGGAATCAAACAAATCTGCGTTGTCACAGATGGCAATTTTGTTACCGATGCAATATTCTTTGGCAATATTACCCGCTCGTTCAAAAGCGGGCTTCTGGCATTCAATTTTCCGCGCACGAAATGTCATGTCATGCCTGCCGTGTGCCTTACAAACAAATCATATTTGATTCGCTAAGAGGTGATATGATGACACAGATAACTTTAAGCATAGTTGCTGTATTTTGTTTGTATAACCCATTTACTAACAAAATACAGCATCTATGCTTAAAGTTATCTAAGATCCATGATCATGGATAAAAAAGCTCTGCTTCGTGAAAAAATCTGCAACCCGTTTCAGGATTGTATCGACGTGATGCAATCCTGAAAAATTAGTTAATTTAAGATTCGAACTAACCAACCAATACAAAAAAGAATAGGACCACTCCATCTCCCATGAATGTCGTAAAAGGCGACTAAGGGATATGCTTACAAACTTGGGATTATTTTTTAGGCGATGGGCTAGCAACCTATTACTATTTGAATCTCAATTCTGTCATTAAGCCAAATAGCTGAACGTAGCCATTCAGTCTTTTCAAAACTGTTGGCTCTGTCTAGCCCACAAGGGATATAGACGTGACTATATGTATATGTACGTGATTGTATAAATGAAATGTACCTATGTATCTTGGAATATTCCAGAGAGCAACAAGACAACACATTTCAAACAACTCCAAGACAATTTAATTACCATAATGAATTGACTTACGAATTGCCCCTGACTCACTCAGAATTGTGACTAAGCCCGCGCCACATGCGCGTATGGGTCAAATGTTATTTATTTGGGTTGTATGTCTGTCTGTCACTCCCTCGGTCGGAACTTGAGATACAGCCGTCGGCCTTTGGCCTAGAGTGACGTGGGTATCAAAGATTTGTTTGGTGGTTTCTAGAGTTAGAAATGTACGTTTCTTACCTCTTCACCAGTCATACCAATGAACATAAAATTGTGAAAAAGACATAGGTAAAGGTGGACGCTAGGATTAATAAAATTATCAGTTTGTATCCTTTTAGGCGATGGGTTAGCAACCTGTCACTGTCAGTTTTATAAACATTTATATAAGTTAGTATACCTATTGTACAGGTACAAAAATTGAATACTTATCGGCATAAAATATGTATTATAATGGGGTTAGATTATGTCCATCTTAAAGTTTAAGTAAAACTAAGATGCTCCTTTTTTTGAGTTCATTTTTGTAACTTGGAAAAATACATTGCAAAGTATTACCTTTTCAAACTTGATATTTGTACTGAAAACACTAGACAGAAGTTTCATAACAATTTGCCTTTCAAATACTGATGCTCGGTCTAGACTAGCATCATTTCGTAATTTCACGCTAAAGACACATGTCACATTAGCATAACTAACATGACATGACAAACAGACGGACTGATGTTTATTCAACAAAATGAATAAACAAAGGACTTAATTAAAAAATCATTTGAATGTCGTACCCTCCCGAAATCAACGTAGGTAAACAAACTTAAAACTCGACGACATAATAACGTAAGTGGGTCCTGGATTGAAAATAAATAAACATGCCTTAGATTGTAAAGCTTCGAACACACTGTGAATAAAATATAGTTAAATAAGAGAAAGCTCAATAATTAATTTTTGCTCAAAGTTTATTGGAAATTCTGTTAATTGTATATAGTTAAAATGAATCACATATAAAACTGTGGATCACAGATAATAATATATCTGTGCCCGTATCCCACCCAAATTTAGACCAACAATAATTTCAGGAAATAAATAGATTATTCTAACTTTATTTATATACTTACTTAAAAACATTTTTTTTCCTATTTTTTCTGAAGTTATAATATACGAACGAATATAAATAGGGTTCGTTACATTTTGTGTACAATATTAAAAATCTACATACATGCCATGATAGAATTTGGACAGCAGTTCATTATGGAGGGTACAGTGAGCGTGTGTCTGAGAGCCGATAAGTCGGAGGGTCAGCGAATCACTACAAGTATCCAATACCGTACTTAACTTTAGTTTAACCTCACTCCATTATGAAGCTAGCCTAATAAAAAACCAAATGCAAAACGAAATCACTCATAAGTCGAGCCGACGTCCGAAGCACTTCTAGTCGATAATCACGATCGTGTTTAGATAAAAAACAATAATAATAACAAAATAAACAAGGCCCTTAATCACCTCGTGTCAGCCGCAAGTACGACTAGGGTGAGCACGTGATTGTTTATTGGTGGACTTGATTTTACATGCTTACTTACGTAAAATCACGAACCTCTTTCCCAGAGGGGTAGGCAGGGACAATCTCCATCTCTTTACTTGCCACGATCTTTTCGCTTTATTCAAACCGCCCGGTGGTTTTGCCATATTTCCCTTTCAGGATAGACAGAGACAACGATCCTAAAAATCCTGAAAAGTCACGATCAGCTTAAATAATACATTTAAAGAAGAGTGGTTTACGATGACAAAACGCAATGACCTAAATTTTATGTATGGGAACCTTTATAAATAACTGAATAAGATAAAAGGTCGTGAACAATTTTTCTTACGAAGAATAATTTACTCAGACTATTGTATCATTGCACCAAAACAGATAAAAAAGAAAGAAAAAAAGTTTGTCGTTTGATATGATAAAATGTGTCTCATAGTCACCCTATCTCCGATTCCACTCAAGATTCAGGTTTCGACATCCAACATGACGTCTGAGCGACGGCCAAATAATTTAAATTATTATTTATTAATTTTTATTTTCCGGTCTATTGGAATTAACCACCTTACACCAACTCATAACCAAGATTTGTAGAAGAAGGAACATTGAAACAAAAATTTGCATATGTTATCCATTCGCCGCCGTAAAAAGTATCGTAGCATCCACTCAGAATTGGTTTTTGAAAACTTTAAATTCGAGCACGTACTAAGTACCTACGTAAGTATATATATAAATATATACCGGACAAATATACATATCTAGCCTACCCTCAAAAAAGTTCGCATGAACGCATCTTCACCACCAAACTACTTAGTGCTGATAAGGGAGGCTTCGGCAACACTTATTAATATTAAATCAATCTTACACCTTCATTATTTACTACCAGGGGGAAGGAACACCTGCGCTAAATTTCAGAACAAAATTATGACTGCTGGTAGTCAGATTATAAGCAGTTTTATTTAACATATGATAAGGTCTAAATTCTTACAACATTTTCGAAGAATGAAGTAGATATTATTCTTAGGCAATGGAGTTGTTTCACTAAACATGGTTTGAGTTTATGCAATACAAACTGGAGTGCAATGTAAGGTTTAAGTCACACAAACTTATAACTGTTCTTGACGAAATAGGTTATACAGGTATATACATATATAGGTAGGTACTAAGTATTGGTAATTATAAAATTTAAGACACATTTCAGAATCAATGCACAAGTCTAGTTAAATTGGAATTATAGACTTATAAGGGAGACGAAAGAACCAATTGCGCCAAATCCACACGAATTACCATTATGTCTAATTGGTGATTTATTTAAATTTAGGGCAGATTTTGACGCGATGATAAAAATATAATAATTTATTAACTGGGATGGTACCGAAGATTTTAAGATTTCTTGGGATAAGAATTTTTGGACAAAAATTATACTTAAAGTGATTTTTGGTAAACGGACGAAAATGTCAGAAATTTCTTTTACATTCATACTTTCGTTACGAGATTTTTCTGTCTGTCTCGAACCTTAAATCTACTGCAGGATTACAAGACAGACACCTGACGCTCAAATAATGGCAACGGAAATGTCTCACAGCATATTTAGAGCAGATGAGGTTTACTTGAATATGTTACTTATTCTTGTCTCAAGTTTATTCTTACTTACTGACTTCATTAATTCATATAAACACAAGCAGAGACAGCAGTCTTCAAAAACTGACGGGCCACGTTCAGCAGTTGGGCTTATTGATAGAATTGAGATTCAAATAGTGGCAGGTTGCTAGGCCATCGCCTAAAAGAAGAATCCCAAGTTTATAAGCCTATCCCTTAGTCACCTTTTACGACATCCATGGGAGAGAGATGGAGTGGTCCTATTCTATTTATATTGGTGCCGGGAACCAAATTGAATATTGAACTACTTATCTTTTAATAACAAAGTTAAAGCTTAAAATGACCGTTAATACACATTATCTCAGTTAAGCTGACTATCCATTAAACAAATGGTTGCTATTAAAGAGAAGCATAAATTTTATAACACAAACAGATGATAAATTTAATATTAATAAAGTTAAGAGCCAATTAACCGGGTAAGCTAGCATTTTTATTTACATTACTTCGTAAACAATGGCGGTTTCTGAACCAGGATCCCTGGCTATAATAACAAAATAAAAAGTGTACAGAATTGATGATTTTTTTTTTAAAACTACACGTTTACTACGTTAAACAACTTAAAATTTAAGAATTCTTTTTTATATCCACCTATTACCGGGCCAATTTGGTACCGAGAGAGACCAATCAAAATTTTAATAACGATGATTCTTAAAAAATATACTTCCCATAGTAAAAAAAATTGGTCAAACCGAGAGAACTCTTCATGGCTTTAAAAATAAAATTGAAACAAAAATAGCGACATTATTTATTCGAAAAACTAAAAAGATTTAATTAACAGCTGTTCTACATGCAATTTGTAACTGTTTAATTATATCAGTTAGCCTTCTATATTCTCATTATTTTATACATTAATGTTCCCCGTAACCGTAAATTTTAATCATAATTTAGGAAGAGCAAGGAAAAATATGACATAATAAGAAAATATGGCGGCATTGAACGCACCCGAGATGCTAAGTCGAAGCGAAAACTGTTGTTTTGCGAAAATAAGGATGCGAATTTCGGGAATTTGAAAAATTAAGAGAATAATATTTTGCCCTCTATTCTTTATTCTGCAATGCACATTTGAGTAAGTGATATTACATTTAAATGGTAACCCTAAGGTTTGCTTTATTTTAAAACAACATTACAAATGTATAATATATATTTACATCCATCACCTATTAGAAGCCCAACCTATATTTATAGGTCTTTACCGCTTTATTGACTTGTCTGTGCGGATTTGTATAATTTTCTAAGCTCCCAATCCAGCACCACAGTATATTAATAGCATATTTTCTTCATTCCTTGTTTTATTCCGTCTTGAGTTAATATTTCCCTTGTTTTTGAATTTCACTATCTCTTATTGGAGACAAAATCAAGGTGAAGATAAGCAGATGTGGTGTTTCTCGCGCCGGACCGGTCCGGAGGCTTTCACGGCAATTTGTCGGACGGTCTGTTATCTTGTTACGGTATTTTTACACTTCATTAATATTTAAGAGGTGTGTGTTTGGTTAGGTAATTGTTTGTTGTTTAAAATTACTCCTGTTAATGTAAGAATAATAGACTTCTTTATTTCTAGAAGATTTCTTGTTTTATGTTTTAAAAATAAACAGTGGTGTTTACCAAAAAATGTCTTTTTAATTGTAAAAAAAAATATATTTTCAGAATATTGTGATGCGTTAATTGAAATACTGACCTGAGACAAAGTTGGATTGTAATAATATTTGGAAGGTACACGGGTATTATAAAAAATAATAATATTCAAGTATAAATAAAGTTCCTATGGGAGTGAGGCAAAAGGGCTCTGCTATTATACATACATAAGATAAAATACAAGATTTCGTGTACAAAGTAGCTAGCGCAAAAAAAAACTTAAATCATTTTAATTGCACTGACTACAGACTGGTATTTTAATAACATCTTCCAAATTATAGCTAATTATTTTTAATAATACCTCACATATCAACATAAGTGCATGTTAAAGACGAAAGCGGATGAACACTCATTATTATTTTCGGGCAGAAAGTCAAATCGCCTTGTTTGTTTTACAAATCAGCGTTCACGAAATGATTGGCTTATTGATTACGCCGGCCGCAATTACGACCAGTTGCCCTACCATACAATTTGCATGAAATGAGATATACTCACGGCAAAGAGAGAAAGTCTACTAAGAGTCCTTTTTGCTACACATATTTTACTTCATCCAAAATCTACACAATAATAAGTATATTTACTGATAGGTCCTTAAGATGTACTTACGTGGTGATTATATATATTATACTATTTATATTCTATTTATTTTATTTACAGAATGCGTTAAAAATAATCCTTTTAATTTCACAAAATAATAAAAATATTTCGAACTGAAACTTTCTCAAATTCACTAACGTATCCAAAGCTTTGTTTTTATAAATCCACAGTTTATAAACTGTGGATTTATAAAACAAAGCTATATATAGTGCAAGAAATAAAAACAATTGCAGTTCATTCATTTATACAGACCTTTTCTTCTATACATTTTCTGATCCATTCTCAACAAGTTGTATTACCCGTTGAGTCGAGAAGTTTGAACATAATCGACGAATGAACAAGAGTCAAGTGTAATCACCTGATAATTCATGTTTTGTGACTGCGGTAAGGATGGCTATTATAGACTCGATTATATCTCTGCCAGAGTATGTTTTTGTCCAAACAAGTAATGGAGATTCTACATATAAGACTAGATTTTCAACTGACTTTGCTCTCTTATAAATGACATATCTTCTTGCTTAAAGTAATTTTTTCTATGAATGTCTTATCGACTAAGAGGTAAAAAAACTTAACAAAAGTTACAACCAACAGCATTAATTTTTTTTACAATTTGACATGTTGACAAGCATTTGGCCATAGCAAAAGCTGGATCAACTTACAGATATATACTTACTCGTATCTAAATCTTCTCAAGCGGACCTAGATCTTAAAGCCAAAAACTGTGAAAGTACCTACTTATTTGCCATGACGAGACAGAGGAACATTTATCAGTAGATATCCGCCCGCTTCATGAAGGTTTTCTTAGAAACACATTTTTAGAAAAAAAACCTTGTCATTTGTCGTAAAATAAAAGCAAACTACGATGGCTAATGATAATGACACAAAATTCGTAAATGCCCAAAGTGTCCCCAATCTCCGGCGCTGCAGTGTATTTCCCATCGCGTGTGGCCCCGGGCCATCGCATAAACTATTGAGCGAATGCACGAAACCCTATAAATATAATGCACAAAAGATTATATACGTGTATTGTAAATAAAAAAAATATATATCGAGAAGATAAGCGTGGGACTGACAGTTGTCCCAAATGGGTACATGCGCCCGTTTTATGACAATATTAGGGTATAAATGAGAGCTACTTTTATTTTGAGCAATTCAATTTTGAGCTTATTCGTATCCCGTGAAGGAATATATGAAACGATTTGTTGTGACATATTGACAAATATTTAGATTTTATGAGGTTTAAAATCACAAGAATTTGAACGAATCTATCTGTACTGTAGTGAGTTACTTCCGAATAGCAGATGACGCTGGCTTGATTTCTAGTATATTAGGTAAAATCTAAATGTATAATACCTTCTTATTATAAAGTTTCTCGTGTTACTTCTCTGTTTTTATAATGTTATGCATATCAAACAATGAACACATCCGCCACCTCCCCAGGGAGTTTCTTAAATGAAAAAAGATTTATATTACATTCATAAAAAACGGTGACACGGCAGTTGCACATATTGCACCAAAATGTCGCTTCGATAAAATGCGACATGACTTTCAGATGTGGGGCCACATGTAGCATCCGACGATGACACAACAAATTGTACCAAACAAAAACGCGGATTTAAGTAGTCTTAGAGCTAGTTAGTAACTAGCTTGAAAAAAACGAAAAGGGTTCTTTCGAATTTTTCAAATACATATGTATTTTAAATGAAGCCAGAAAATAGTATCAATGGTATCAGGCTAGTTCTCTATCCAGAGTTTTTAGAATCCACCCTTAGCATGGGCATATATTTGGGATCGTTTCTACAGATAAATAACTTCAAATATTCTTTAATTTTGTGGCCATCAAACCGGTACTCACCTACTTATAATTTTTTAACATGGAATTTTTGTTTTCAATACTCGGTTACTAGTTTCTATATAGATAAGTGCCCTTAAATGCTATAATACTAACTTTTGTCTCATTCGCGGGTCTGATAAACCAATGTAAACTTCCACTTCGATACTGCTGTAGTTGAGCGTACTGTCCCTTGGACTAGCACAGAAAGGCGTCTAAGCTGTCGCGCCTTTGACAGAGGATGAGTTAGCGTTTTGACGAAAACTGGGCTATTTTACCCTACTTCCAGCAGCATGTTTGGATAAACGGCAGGTATAATTTGTTCGGATGTCGTGCGTGGAAATCCAAAATTAAACGCGTTTGTCGCCTGTTAAGTGATTAAGGATGAGTCGACTGGTTTTATGATGTGGTTTTGATATGGTTTCTATATAGGGACTCGAGGTTAGAATGATATATGAACCTAATTGAATAATTTAAATTGTTTTTAGTAAATGTTATTAGGTATATTTATTTGGTTAATAAGAAAAAAATTTGCTTTTCATATCGTTTTAATGCTTTGAGGTATGCTTTTAGCTAATGTATGCGGGACTAGGTTTTTACACCATGTTTAGATATAGAGGGTGTAAACGCTATCATAAGATAAAAATTGATAAATCGATTTAACATCCCAAAAAGACAATTATTTCCGTCATTGCTAAGAGCATTCTTAGTGATAAGACACTATATTAATTATTGCTATTTTATGGAATTCAGATCATAATATCAAATTAATACTAACTCAAATTGAAAATTAGTAATTACATAACATATCTCATTCGTATCAAAAGCGACAATTTATACAGTTGTTGTAACTCAATGTTGATTAATACAATCATAACAAATTAATAAATTGAAATAAATAACACTCCACTTTATCAATCAAATGGCGGTAAGGCTTGTGCCTTTTGAGTAGTAACATAAATCAAAATGATACTCTTATCAAAGCCATCCTTACAAACAATGCAAACCCATCAATATACTATTATAAAACAAAACATTTCAAACCTTATTACAAAGAGAGTAAGACACTGCGCCAAGACAATTCCAGCCTATGATATAACCTTTATCAAAATATATTTCAATTTACCAATTTAAATTCGCATGTAATTATAGTGAAATTGAAACTTAATAGTATTGAATTAAGATTCATATTAAAATGCAAATGCATAGAACTAACAATGTTGTTTCTCGATCAATTTAGTGTCAGTGTACACAGCCCGCGTCCTGAGCATAGCGATACGCAAGTGTAAACATACCCTGGATTATTATAATAATTTGTGGACATATTATCGAAGCTATCCATCATAGCAGTCGGTTAAATGTTAAGGCTACTGCATAGACTTCATCTATCTAGCCATCTTGTTTTCAACTAATATCATTTATTTATGGATGACTCTTTTGAGTCGGCTGGGGAAGATTCTTTTTATGATGCCGTCTCACTTGGTGATTTAGTGCGTAAAGACTTGATGCCCGTTAAAAAATATTTTAATGTTTGCCACATCAATGCTCAAAGCGTAGCAGCCCACTACACTGACCTCCTAGAACTTGGAATGGTTGAACATCTCCAAGCAATTCTGGTTTCAGAGTCTTGGCTGAAGCCTTGCCTTGATTCATTTTTGGTTGCATTACCTGGCTATATACTGATAAGAAATGACCGCACTGATAAAGTTGGTGGAGGTGTAGCCATATATTTACGCAGCAATCTTTCGTATAAAATTTTGTTCCAATCTCCCTCTTCTTACTCGGCATCAGCCGAATACATTTTTATAGAAGTTGAAGTGAGCCACCAGAAAATTGTATTGGGGGTTATGTATTGTCCACCAGGAATAAACTATTTTTCTTCTCTTGAGACAGTACTTGATCCTGTTGCTTCTGTATACTCTCATTCCCTTGTATTCGGTGATATCAATACTAACCTCTTACTCGACACCTCTTCTTCTTGTAAACTTCGTGATATTGTTGACTCCTTCAATCTTTCGGTTCTTCCTTTTAATGCCACTCACGTCAATAAGGACTCCCCTGACACCTGGCTTGACCACATATTTACCTCATCACTCGATAATATCATGCTTCATGGTCAGCATCCTGCTCCAGCATTTTCTCGACATGACCTTATCTACGCTTCTTACAGGATTCACACCACTAAGATTAAGGCAAAGTCAGTTTTAATGCGCAACTTTGCTGGGCTGGATATTGAAGCGCTGCGTACTGATGCTGCTGGCACTGACTGGGATGCCATATTAGCTGCTGATACCGTGGAATCCAAGGTTGGCCTTCTTAATAGCTCAATTGTTTCTCTTTTTGATCGTCATGCTCCATTCCGTCGTGTAAAAATTAAACGACCTCCTTGTCCGTGGATGACCAGGGGAGTGCGCATGGCCATGGCAAAACGTAATCGAGCGTTCTTAAAATTTAAACGTGATCGTTCTGATGACAATTGGGATATATTTAAGAGGGCACGAAATCTTTGTAATCGTATGGTGAGGTCCGCGAAACGTCGGTATTTCCATGAAAGCATATCGAATTCTTCTCCTGCTGATGTGTGGAAGTTCCTCAAAAGCCAAGGTGTAGGTAAGGGTAATTCCAAGGTATTCAATTCCTCCTTTTCTCTAGATGAGATAAATGATCATTTTACTTCCACTACTTCTCTGGATCCTTCATCTAGGTTGCAAACTATTTCATATTTAAACTCCTTACCTTGTTTGCTACCTGACACGTTTTCCTTTTCTACAGTGACCATTGAAGACGTTAAAAAAATTGTCCTTTCCATAAAAACAAAAGCCATGGGGATCGATGGAATTAATCTCCGCATGATTCTTCTTCTTTTGGACTTCATTCTTCCGGCTCTCACTCACATCATTAACTATTCCCTTAGTTCAGGTGTATTCCCTTCCTTATGGCGGAAGGCATTTGTGATTCCTCTACCTAAAACTAACAATCCTGGCAGCTTAAATCATTATCGTCCTATATCTATTCTTCCATTTTTCTCTAAAATTCTTGAAGCAGCAGTGTATTCCCAACTATCCTCTCTTGTTCTTTCTAATGGACTGCTCAGTGAATTTCAATCGGGATTCCGCCCGGGACACAGCACGGGTACTGCGTTGTTGAAGGTGACTGAGGACATCAGAAATGGCATGGAGCACGGCAAGGTGACCATCCTTGTACTTATTGATTTCTCCAATGCTTTTAATACGGTAGATTACGATGTTCTCCTTGCTTTACTTGCTCGCCTTAATCTCTCTCCAGTGGTCCTCGATTGGTTCGCCTCTTATCTTCGTGGCCGACAGCAAGCAGTCCGTGTTGAGCAAAATATCTCAAGTTGGCGTGACCTTGTTTCTGGCGTTCCCCAGGGTGGCATATTGTCCCCTCTCCTGTTCTCTATCTTCATCAACTCTCTTACTTTACTCCTTTCTTCCTCTTTTCATCTTTATGCAGACGACCTGCAACTCTACCACTCATGCGATTGTGAGGGTATTGACTCCTCGGTTGCGCTCATTAACAGGGATCTTAGCATTATTGCAGACTGGTCGACTAAGTACGGAGTAGTTGTAAACCCGGGTAAATGCCAGGCTATAATTATAGGAAGCTCCCGGCAAATTTGTAATATTAATTTCGAGGCTATCAATCCCGTTAAATTTAATGATGTTACGATCCCTTACTGCCCCAGCGTAAAAGACCTTGGACTGCAGATCGATTCAACTTTTAGCTGGGTTCCTCACGTCACTGAGGTCTGCCGTAAAGTAACTGGTATGCTTCGTTCTCTTTATAGACTAAAGAACTTCCTTCCTCTGAGAACCAAAATCTCCCTCGTCCAATCTTTAGTCATTCCTACTATTGATTATGCCGACGTGTGTTACTGCGATCTTACTCAAGTCCTTCTCATTAAACTCGACAGATTAGCCAACAACTGTATTCGCTTTATTTTTAATATCCGTAAATACGATCATATTTCTTCTTTTCGTTCGCAGTTATCATGGCTTCCTATTCCTGAACGTCGTAAAGCCAGAATTCTTTGTTTTTTGTACTCTCTACTCAATGATGCTCACTCTCCTCTTTACTTAAAATCTAAATTCCCGCTTCTGAGTTCCACCCATTCCCGTTCTCTTCGCTCTTCAGACAACCTGACTCTGCGTACTCCTCTGTTCCGGTCTACTTTTTTGGAGAAATCTTTCCAGGTTCAGGCTGTAAGGCTCTGGAATGCTCTTCCTGAAATGATTAGGAGAGCTCCTAGTCGCTCTGCGTTCAAACATGCTGTGAAGGGGTTCTTTCTTCGGCAGATTAATGATGGGTCATCCTAATTATATATCCTAATTATATATTTTATGTATGTATAATAATATGTATTTATAGTGTATATTATGTATATATATCTTGTATGTATTTACGCATTTTCTTTCTGTAATGTATGTATTTTGTCAGTATGCATGTGCACTTTATCGCACCACCAACTTAAAGTTTTTTCTGTTTGGTCAACTGGTTGACTGGTAGAGAATGCCAAGCGGCATTAAGTCCGCCTTTTGTACATTTTTGTTTTTGTGCAATAAAGTTTAAATAAATAAATAAATAAATAAATAGACAAAAATATAGATTTTGTAACGTATTTTGTTATCAAATACTACATTATGTTTGACAACGATTAATATTGTGTTTGACATCGAAATGTTTATTTATTGATCCCAAATTTATCATTTCCTAACTTTTACTAGGGGCTTTGCTTCCATAGTAATTTCTAGAAAAAAAAAAGTATTTACCCCGCATCTGACCTTAAGTAATTGATCACCTTTATCTACACTTACAACTTTACTTCAAACTCAGTTTACATTTAAACATGGATACGTCACACAACACAACCCTGTCGGTTATTGTAGCAATTATTATTTAAAAAAACATGTGGCGTTTAAATGCCTAGCATTAAAAATATCTGTCTATGTAGCTAACTTATAAGGCTATAGTTCATCTGGATTTCTGTTTAATTTAAAGCATTTTTATTAGAATCTACTTAAAAATTTCTTCTCTTAGTTATAATAATGAAGAATAGTTAATATTCTTCATTATTATAACTACGGCGTTTGCATGTATAAACAAACTGTCATAAAAACTAAATGACATAGTTTACGTCCATCACAGCCATCATTCTCTCAGCCTGCCGCCATCTTGTAGTCTGGATCTAATATTAAAATGAACAGCAATTTGTGTCCCGCCGATACCGCCCGATCAATCTCCTCGATTGAAAACACACCCTGTAAGGCTCGGAGTGGCGTGGAGACTTCCTTGCACTTAAAAAAATAATTTAAAATAACAAAACTATCATAAAACAGATTAAGACCATAAAACTTTAGTAATGTCAAATACAAATTTTCAAAATTCGAGTCATAGTTTCAATGTCCAATTAAATGTGTGTTTATAAAAGTGCTCCCTTGTTAAAAAAAATATTCTTTATTTGAACTATATATTAACTTAATCGCTGACACAAACGTTTGAAAATAGTACATGCATACACAATATCACGTTTTTATTCCTTACGGGGTAAACAGAGTCAACAGACTCGAAAATAACAGAATTTTCATAACTTAGATGGAGGTGAAATGATTTCAAAATAAGCGTCAGCGTGTCGTCGGTTCTAGATTTGAAAATACTCTATGGTTTAGTGTTCCGACAGACATTATTCAAATAAAAATTGTCGTGTAGTGTATCACGGCATAGGCGACTTGTCGCTTGATGGATAGCTTTCGGGCCATTTTAATCATCTCAACACAACGATATCTTACCAATACACATCGAAAACTGTAATCAAAAAAGTGCTTTAACTATCTGGTAATACAATTCATTTTCAATATAACTGGAAGTCTTGTATTTTAGTAATTTGAGGCGTCAAGAAGCTACGTTTATTATGAGTTCCGCTGTCAAATAACATACTCCATATCATTTATGTTATGCATGCTGCTGTGGCTGCCTCTTTTCCGGAGATAAAATATTAATGGAAGTTTGTTGTCTAAAAGATGTACCTACCAAATTTATGGGTTTGGATTCAAACTAGGTTACAAGTATATTTCTATAAAGAACTAAGTAGTTACAGTTATATTTAGGATTAAGTAACTATAACTGTAACTACTTTACATACACATACATATATAAATTTCCAATTGTACTCGTTCGTTAAACTTTAAGTAAAACTATAATAGGTATATCTTGTGTTGCTTCCCGACGGGGAATAAAATTTCGTCAATATCTTTAAAATATGTAGACACCCACAGTAAACGTTTTCAGTGTCTGTCTAAATAGATACCTCAATTCAATAGACATTAATAACATAAAACTAAGTAGCCATGATAAATTACATCATCATACAAAAGCCTTTCATAGCTATTGTTCCGATTGTTCGCCTCTGGATCAGCTACCGTGCGTTTTACGTTGCAGCTCTTTCGCGACAACCACCATTACGTTGTACCATTGTGTCAGCACTCAATGCATGATTAATAGTAGCACTCTTCGAAAACATATTCATTCGTGGGAACCCGTTTCCGCCGTCTCGACCGCGTACAATGCGAGTAGGAATATATCGATATATCCGATGCGATGCGAGAGGCGAAAAATGCGATGTTTACCCCCGCTCGATTAAGCGCGGAGGATGGGTTTGTGAAAAATCGCACGACGCCCTAGAGATACGAGGATACAAGTCGCGTGCCATAATCGCGCAACCGATCGGGCAATTCTATACCTTATAACTCTTTGGTTAAAACCTACATTGTAAATTCTATTTATTTAACCATTCAGTGCTCAACGTAGCGTGGCAAGGATGTTGTTTTATTGGAAACGGATAATTTATTTTGAGTATTTATTTTGTTGCGGCATGTCGGGTTCAATATCGTGGGAGAGATGGATTTGGATAAATTATGTGATGGACGTTGTTATCGGAAATTATGTTACCGTTATTTTCTATTATTGTGTGTGTTTTAATTGAAATCCTTGAGAAATTACCATGGAAATAAAAACGTTATAATATGACGAGTAAATGAGCTTACCTACTATACATGAAAATCACGTCTGCTTTTCTCGTGAGGTTTTCGGTTAATCTTCACTTCAAAAAAATATACAAGGCACATATTTATACGTTTCCAAAGCCCAGCACTTGGAATCTGTAAAGAAAATTTTAAATAAAACACGACTGACGATAAAAGTACTTACTCAGTAGAAGTAGTTTCTAAATCAAACTAGCACTGGCCGTAGTCATATTTAATCTTGTAACTGGGTCTCATTTACGGAGGCCATCGATATAAAGTCTATTAGGGAGCGTCGGGAACTACGGAAATTAAGTTAGGCCGCCGGCTGAAACCGTTCATGCCTTTCTCATTTGATACTGGGAGCGACTAACTTGAAATTGCTGTATACGTACCTAGTCAAAGTTATTATTAAGTTAAACATGCTTATCAAAACAAAATTTGATTTTATCATAGGATAGGATATTGCCAACTGTACTGTAAGCATTTGGTTTTAAAGACAGAGTTCAAGTAATACTTTACTGTATTGACTTTGTACAATTATATACGAGTAATTAGCTAACCGTAAGTATTAGTTGTAACTTTTGGCTGCGCAAAGATTTGCATTTCAACGAGCCTTTAGATTAGTTCGATTGATAAACTGCTTATTATAAGTAAAGTTATTGTTTTCTTTTCTCCATTTTGTAACGAGAAAAACTAAGTTACTATTAAAACAAGAATTTCGCACGTTTGGTTTTACTCATGTTATGTTGCGTAGTCGCCAAAAAATTAAAATTCTCGAAATACTTAATAATTCCCATGGGAATGCAGGCTTAGAATAAACTAGTTGACAATTAAGGCAATAAAGGGTATTTATTAAAGTAAATATCTCAAAATTAACCCTAACGAGCAAAGTTGAAGCGTCTCCCAACCCTTCACCGTCAACTGCCCTACAGCAAAAATAAGTACGACCTGAAAAAGTTATTCGTTTACAAACACGAGCCGAGGCCAAAACTCTGAAACTATACAATAAGGAGAGTACAGAACCTTATAACTACAACGTTTTACTCAGACCACACTTCTATTAAGTTATTAAATATATTTTTAAATATAGAAAATTATGTTTGTAATATCCCATGAATTTTGGAAAAGGCGACTAAGAAATAGGGTACTAAGCTTTTGGCTATGGGCTAGCAAACTGTCTCTATTTGAATTCAATTCCATTATAAAGTAATTGTCATGCAGCTGAACGTGGTCTTTCATTATTTTCAAGACTGTTATCTCTGTCTACACCACAAGGGATATAGATGTGATAATATGTACGTATGTTTCTTCTTAATTAAGCATGCATACTACTATATATATATTATGCAAGGCAAAGAGTTCAGCTTCACTTGCTGGCTCTATACAGTCCATTTCGTTTCCATTTTTTAAAATTGCACTGCAGTCTGACTATACAGCTACAAAATTAATGTGACTTTCTTTTTTTCTCCTTACACTCCCCTTGTCTCCAGCCAGTGTTGGTTCTCTTCATGACCTACTAAATGTTACCTACGCCACTATAAAACTAATGTAGCCGAATGTAATGGACAAAATATTAGTAGAAAAATGAAATGTATTTATACGACCTCAGTAAAATATGTAAGTATGCGCCTTGCACGAAACATTTGACAAAGTGGAATCCATCTGTTTTGTCTGTACTTGTCCTAAAAGTTTGGCAATTGGACCCGCCGCGATAATCTGTCGGCGGAATGTCGCTTTCCGTTTTATTTAACTAAATTGCTTTCATTTAGTAAACTGCCCCCCAGCTTAGTCCCCTAAAGGCTTTTATGTTCCTTAAACCACAATCGTCATTGCTAACCTTAATATTAGTTCTTAAAATTTTATCGGGAACTAGCGACCCGCCCCGGCTACGCACGGGTAGTATCCTTCCTCTTGAATCACTTTATGTATAAAAAAAACTGCATCAAAATGCGTTGTGTAGTTTTAATGATCTAAGCAAACATACAAACGCGAAAAGGCAACTTTGTTTTATACTATGTAGTGATGGTGACTGACAATAGTGGATGACTTTGTGCCGTATGGTTGCCGGCATTTCAGAAAAGAACCACTCTATATTTTTCCCAAGGTGAAAGGCGACAAAGGCAATAAGAATATTCATCTAGTGCAAGTATTACGATGATGTATGTATGATGATGGGTAGTAACTGAAAAGGTTGTGGAGGTCAGACGGGAGGCGCTTTTTGTAAAAACTTGACTTACTAATTCATGATCATGGTCATGGTCAGAAGGCACACCCGTGCTGGTCTTAACAAAGAGTTGAGGACGTAACCAGGAATAACACCAGAATTAATTATATACTCCACCGCCACGCATAAAATGAGAGAAATCTACATCCTAGACTTGATTTAGAAGAAGCTTCCATCAAAATAAACCATCAAGTTAAAAACACACCTTTATCGTCACTTAATTTGATTATAGTTAGCAAATAGCCTGCTAAATGGAGAATCCAATACGTCAACGAATTAATAGGGTGCCAAACGATTGTTTCTGTAAATTGCTTTTTTCTTAATAAATAAGATTACGAAGTCAATTAATCTCCTGGGATTGATTGAGACAGGCGACGACGTCGCTGTAGAGTTAGTAAAGGATTTTCTTCAGAGTAGAGCGCGCAAAACAGAAATTAGAAACGGCATTTTGACATTAAATTTTAGTTTGATCATTACAGTTGTATAGCACTGTATCGCAACTATTAGTTGGGGAAGATCACTTAAGTCCCTGATTTAATACTTTTTAGATGTTTGCTCATAAAATCTGTTTTTAAGTATTTAGAAATGTCAATGTAAGTATTTACCAACTTAATAATTATTATAGGATTAGCCTACTCGTAAAAATTATAAAGCTTTAACAGGTAGCCCAATCCAAGCTTCTTCTACACATGCGCTTTGGAAGCGGTAGTAGTTATAATTAGATTTAACTGATGTGACGTCAATAAGTGATACCTTGTATCCAATTTTGAAAATAAATCTATTCTAATTGATTCAACATGGTTTGACAATAAAGGTTAAATAAATAAAACTACTCGTAATAGTATGAAAACTAGATAGTTTAGTCTTAGTTTAGTTTAGTCTAGTTAGATAACTAGATTAAACTAAGCTAAGACTAATTCTGACTGTTTTATATCAGCGTTACTTAACACATGTTTCGCTTCTTGCCTCCTGTATCCTGTAAGAAATAAATCCCACCTTTCGCGAAAATAAGTTTTTTTATTACCTCTCCATCATTAAACCACTGAACTTTATATACGAGAAGAAGCTTTTCTCGGGCGAAGCCGCGAGCGAACGCTAGTAAGAAATAAAATCCTATATTTTGTCACTCTAAGGACGTGGCGCTTAGCGTCGGCGGCCATTTTTCAATGTCGGCTTGTCTGGTAGCCAGTGCCGATTTACAGCATGAACACGAATTGGCCTAAAAGATTTATAACTCAATAGTTTCAGTCACACACATCTTAGGCCTTTACCTTCTAAGGTGAGGCATTGATTGAGTATAATGATTATCACAAAAATATGGATGCCACAGTCATCAAAATAATACGAAAATGTTATAAACAAAAAAAAAATAGAAATACTACAATTCATAAAGAAACATTTTTCTTATGAATTGTGTTCTGGAAGCTTAAAATACGAGCTACAAAATTTAAGGCTCTCCTAGCTTGCCAGAATAGGAATTTTTTGTTCGTTTACAATGTTTACTCAACCCAAATTTCAAAACTGAAAAGATCGTTCTTATTTCAAAATTCCCACGAGATTGAACCCCCGAGCAAAAGCTAATACAGCAACCCGATTCGGCAATTCCCTAGGATCATTATGAGCCATTCCATAGAATCCAATGGGATCTGCTTGAAACCGGGATAGCGGACGAGACGAGGAACAAAAACAATGTTAAATACGCTTCCAGCGGGGAAAAGCAGGATTGCTTCAGGATTTCAGACGATGTATTTTATAAAAAATAATAATTTCTTATCCGATTTTTTTTAATATATTGATTGTTAAAGTGCAAAGAAATTCAAAACTTGTAACGTAACTTTATGAAATTGAAACATTTTATTGTAACGTGATTTACGTTTAATTATGGTCGATCGTAGACATCAAACCGGTTGAAAGATATCAAAAACCTAAAAAGTCGACTTTAAGCAAGCATAAATATGAAAAAAAGCTGTTTAACTTACTAGTTAAAAGAAACCCGTATAATTTATTTCCTACTCGTACAAAGTTTTAATCCTACTGGGATCCTAACTTTGATTTATAGTTCCTACTTGTTCCCTATTTCTTTGTATCCTCGTGCAGATGGAATCGTCGTGGCTAATCTCGAGGGCGGCCAGCCGCTTACGCAAATGTCATTCACGACCCTTTGACGCTCACATTTAACAACTGAGGAAAATCTCCCCTGCCCCCCTCAAACCCTTCTGTATGAGGCGAAAGCAGGGAAATAGGTTAGTGACACAAAGATCTGTGTTTCGTCGACCATCGGGTGATATGTGAGATAGGATTCGGGTGTGATCCAGCGTGATTGCGTTCCGTTCCATTTTCAAATCCAGTGCGATCATTTGTTTGGGTAAACGTCACGCGTTTGTTTTCATTTGAATGGGAGTTTCGATTTTGTTTCAGGAAAGGCTCTCTAATTAATTAATTTACTTACAGTACGTTTGCTGTAAATTTCGGCTCCATTTGCCTTGGGAAATGTGTATTGTTAAAGTTGCCCAAAAGTTGAAAATGTATGGCTTCAAATTGCGCTTATTACGTTTTGTGTTACTTTAATATTTGTAAATTAGATTGAGTAATGTAAAGAAGACCCAGTTGAGAAACTTCCATCTAAAATTCCAATTGTTCTAACTATCCAAATTACTTCTCGAACTTTGAAATTACAAATTCCGGGGGACCATTAGGACTGGATTAATCAAAGGGCAGATAGCCCTTGCAGACCTTAGACACCCTTGCCCTTAAATTGTATTGTCAAACCAACATGCGGTCGTTAGCAGTAACCGCCTGGCGTGAATTGGGCAAAGCTACGTGAGGTACAATAACTTTTCCGTAGCTTAGAAGGTAAATGTACTAAAATCATTTCATCATTCTTAATTCTCGTATTTTTCTCACAAATATTAATTATGCATTAGTTTGTGAGAACCTATGTGCTTGTGTATGTTTCTTTAATTTTTCAAGAAAGTTTACGAATTAGATTAAAGAATTAGAATTAGGACGAAACCTTTCATAAAGTAAAATACATGAGAGTAACTTTCGAATTTATTAATGTTTCAAAAGAAAATACTTACTCAAAACTACTTAACCATTTTTAACGGAAGTATCTTCACATATTTTAACCATCCTGAAATATGATGGTTCACATAAAAAAGAACGTTTTACTAAAATATTTACTAAAGTTGGGTGTAAATAATTAGTTAACGCAGTATTTAACTACCATTAATATGTTACGAGAACTCGATACGAACAAAACATTTAGAGGGAGTGCTACTAAAATGAACCAACACTATCACGTAATTAAGTGCCCAGACCCAATGCTCATCGGACCGTAAGCGGACAGCCTGAAATTAAACTTGACCACGCGGAACTTTCAACCTTAACATGAGCTTTTAAGATTCAAAATTATTTTTTCGGTAAATTAAAGCCAGGTTCACAATTGAGGTAATATACGTTACATATAAATAACTAGTTTTCTTTGGACCCTGTAAATAAAGCAGGGATGATGGCCATTAGCAGTTTGTGTCCGGTTTTACGACTAGAAGTAGCTGTGTGGGTCATTGTTACGACTTTAAGTGAATCTCCGTACGGTGTGAATTGCATGTTAATAAATTACGAATGACGTTCAAGTGCGTACTTCAGCATTCTCATTCATTCATTTTTGTTGCAATTCTATGGTGCGGTTTGGTCAGGAGCAATAGCTCAGGAAATTACAGAAATAATAATTTATGTGAATTTTTTTTGTACAGTTTCGAATTTGTATAGCACAAAGTTGGAAACTATCGCTAAAGTTAAGTGAACAAAGCTTAATAAACCTATTTTCTCTTTGGAAATAATGAGATGTTTTCCACAGACCTTAGCATTATTAGATATCACTTACAATAATCCCTTTTTTACCATACTTATCTCGGTTACTTACAGACAACAAAATTTCTGTACACGCTAAATCAAAATTTACATAGCTCAAAATAAGACAAGTCAAAAACATAAATAAAGCATGTCTGGCTTCCCAGATCACCTTTACATCAGATGTAGCTCAGAAAGCACAATGCCTTATTTGACTAACAATCAGTATCAGACGATTATCCTACAGATGGTAATCCTGCATTAAACATGAGACGTTTCCGTCCGCCCGTCCTTCGGTCACCTAGAAGAATCATACCTTGTCAGTCCCATTTAGCCTTTTTGAACCTTATAACGTAAGTTTAAAGTTGATAATGAAAAGATAAGGCTGCGAATAGATTGCCTTAATTGACACTTTCCGAGTAAAAATGTAGCTTAGATTCAAGGAATGACGTGCGTGCCCGAGCTGGTGAATTACGCTAACAAGATATATATGAAGAGTATGGAGTGCTTTTAAATGGGAACATTGAAAACATAGTCTAAATTTGAATACAGAACAAGGCAAAAAGTATTCAATTAAAAATACGTGTTGTTTCTGTGTTCACTATTCCCATTACAAGTACCTAACCACGAAATAATATAAAAATTTGAAGATAGCTTACGTATTAACCAGGATCTCCTGCTTTATATATTCTGACACCTGACATTAAACTAAATATTCACATATATTTCGTTAGATGTTATATAAACCCTAAATATTGTCGCAAGAGACGCTGATAATATCCTCATAGATAATAAAATAAGAAATGTCGCCAAGAAAATAATTATCGCTGATAAACTGTCGCTGTCCCCGCACAAATTTATACCAGCGGTATTATTTCAAAAAATACTATAGATAAAAACGGTAATTTTAAAATAATTTGGCTTCCAAAACGCCTTTCATCATTAAGCTATGTGTAATCACGAAAATTGCTCAATAAAAGCCTCGTATTATCACAATTTGATGGTAAAAGCTAGTAACGGACGCGATAGTCAGACAATGACGATGCAGTTCTATAATGCATGATTTTCAAAATTATTTATAAAACTTCAATGACATAAAAGCTTCAAAAGCTCATTAATAATTAATCGAGGAGCTTGCATGAAATAAGTAAGCGATGAATCCAAGATGGCTGGGATCCTCTTTCCTACGACTAATCCGCTGGGCCCCGAGGTTTGAAATTGGGCATGTAGATTCCTTATGTAGTAGTCTAGCCGTGCACTAATAGACGATTTCCCAGAATTCCCACAGAAGAAAAATTCGCGGAATCTTTCACTTCATACGCGCGTAGCAACAATCTTATACTCTTGTTAACACAATAAACGGTAATTTTCAAATTCAATTGGAAATTATGCATACACTCGGCTCTTCGACTTCAGTCGTCCATCGAGCCATAGCGATGACTGGCACACCGTTTGTTTGTTTATATCATTGTCTTGTTCCATATCTTGCCTCGTTCATGTGCATACAATGCGCGCCCACTTACATTGGAGAGGAAGTTATGATGAGACATTATTTTGTTCATATTTTGTTTATTCCGGATTTAGTATAGGACCATTTCATTTATATCCCATGGATATCATAAAAGGCGACTAAGAGAAAAGACACCTTCATCCAGAGCAGCTATTAACATGATCCAATATGAGTTAGGTCCCCTGCATAGTTGCGAAGGTCAGAAGGGTGTTGCTTTGTGTCAAAACCTGACTTACCCGATCCAGGATCATGGTCAAAGGTGCACACCGTGGTCGTCTCCAGATAGGTAATATCGCCAGGAGGAAGAAGAAGAGTTTTCTAAAATGATTTTCCATAGGTCTTGTCTTACAATAGAAAGATTGCAAGGGTCACTTCTACATTTTGCTTAATGTATTAATCTAAAGCATTCCTTAAACTCATACATTCTGTATTAAAGAAATAGATAACAATAATTCAGAATGCCTTCCAACTCTTATCAAAAATTCAGCTTCGCGATAAAAAAAATTATAACATGAGCTACACTATTTATTTAACCCGATACTCTCCAAAAATACACCATATAAATCTGAAGTTATACTTCATGAACCAACCCAATCCTAATTGCAACAAATTCGTCATATAGACAAGGGTGCGCGCCATCCATCATTCTCAAGTTACGCGATTCCAAAGCCGATAAAGGGACATGAATTTATGACAGCCGCGGTGCTGTTACAATATTTGAAATGTGAACGCCTTTATTCGTGGTTAACGCACGTGGTCGTTACAATTTTACTTTGGTTGTATACAGCCTAGCTTATACAGTTAAATATTGTTGCCCATGGTAACGTGTAGTTTTCTACATTTTCATAATAGGACAATTCCATATATTTTCAATGATTATAGAAGTCGTAAAAAGCGAGTTAGAGAAAGGCTTAACTAAACTTGGTATTCTTTTTCGGATGCGCTAGCAAGCCTAGCCTGTTACTATTTGAATTCCAACTTTAATTTCGATTCCATACAGCTGAAATTTGCCTTTCAGTACAGTATATTATCCTGTCCCTTAGTCGCCTTTTACAACATCCATGGTAAAAAGAGGTACTGGTACTATTCTTTTTTCTATTGGTGCTGGGAAACACACGGCACATCTTTACTCTTTATTATTAGTGAAGATGTAGACAGACAGACAGAGTATATTTATAGCAATTAAACTGAGGCAACCCTATTGTCAAAATACAGTAAATTGCCTGCAGAAGCGTCAGGCTAAGCTAGGATACGTATGTGAGACATATGCGACGTACTGGTGTACTCGTAATAGCCTTAATTAGAACTTCACCCGTTCTCTGCCTCTGGTTTTAGACTCAGTTAATGGTTACTTCATAAAGTACTTAATAATAATTTTTGTCATACATATTTGTTAAAGGCTTACATAATTAACCTGCGACCGCCTTATTTAACTATCAAGTTATATGTAAATATGAATACACAACTATTGACTTTAAAAAATTTACGCCGTATCTGAACAGAGAAATTAAGAAATTATATTGACACTGTTTAGGTTTCTATATGTAATAATGTAAGTAAATAATTTAAGTTACATTGTACAAGTTACAAATTGGTTAATGATGGTGTTTGTAGAAACAAATGATTTAATGCAATTGAAATCAGATAAAATTCATCTAACAACATTTTCACAATTACAAAAATGCACTGATATCCTGTCACTTTAGTTAGCGAAGCTACACATATTATTGAAATGTTAAATCCATATATATTATATTATATGAAATGTATATAAAATGTGCTGTTTGAATAACATTCCAATTTGGTGCGCCAAATATTGTAATTGTAATATTTCAAAGATTGTTATGTAAAAGTTAATGAATCATTAAGAAAATTATTGATGACTTTAATTGTGATCCTGATCAGTTTAAATTGTCCTTACTCTCGATCTCCCAAGAAATGTATCCGACAATTATATGGAGGAGGCGTGCAATGTCCAGATGAGTTCGTTTCAAGGCGCGATAAATAAAGCCGTCACATTTGTCTCCCGGCGCCGCGCCGCTAACAAGACTGCGCGGGCGCAGCCTCTGCAAACAATCTTACAGTGTATACAGGGTGTTTTAAAAATAGTTTTATATCAATTTAAATGGTATAGATAGTTTAAGGTTATAACATTTTTATTATTGTACAAAATGTTCATGCTGATATAAAAGTGTGTTTCAAAACTCGAGCCAAAACTATTATTAAATTAGGAGACGTCAAAGCGTAATAATTTAAAATTGTGACGATTATCTTCAACTTTGACACTTTCTTCTATCTTATTTAAATAAATTTTTAAGTTACTTAGTAAAAAAATAATATTCTACTTAATAAAAAGAAGACCCGCCCGTCTTCTTTTTCGTAAAAACATATATGTGTAGTAGCATAATAAATCATTGCGCATGCAAATTTTCTTATATGTTCAACATCTTCATATTATTAAATTATTTTGACGTTTTACAATTATTCGAATAAAGAACCCCTACAATATAATTACAGTAGAGTCAACAAGGGTCTCCGAACTGTCTGTATTTTCTGTAAATTAATGTGTACCAAGCGCACCTCTTGAACAATACAAATGTAAACTCCAATTTCTCGATCGCACTTCGTGCCGTCTCTTCTCCCTCGTGTATGCAAATAGTTGATTTACTCGTTTAAGAGTTGGTAACACATTGGTCAAGTAAGAAATTTAGTGCAAGGCCTAGTAATGGGCCGCGTATCGCACAATGGTCGTTAAATTACCCAAATCTTCTGTATGATTGATCTTAAAAAAATTACCCAAGTGGACAATTTTGTAAACCGGTTGATTGCAAACAATATTAATATGAAATAATTATATATTACATCCATCGATACTTTTATTATAAAGAGAAAATGTATTGTTTTTTTTTTGTTCAAATAAACTCGGTACTAATGTAAAAAAATATTTGGTCCAAAAACATACACAACATTCTATCTTAAAGCCAAATAGCTGAACGTGGCCTATCAGTCTTTTCAAGACTGTTCGCTCTGTCTACCCCGCAAAGGATATAGACGTGATTATATGTATGTTTGTACATACAAAAATAAGCTTCTATAAAATATAGTTAAATTATAAAAAATAAAAGCTATCGTACATACTGGAAAATACATATTCAATTCGCCTCTAAACTCGCTTTGTCTGAACACGGCTCAGAGTTTAAGGCAAGTATTCAGTCACTGAATAACTCAGTCTCAGTCGCACTGTTCATTGTCCCACAGATAAATAATATCGTCTGCGGGAAGATGTATGCGTCTCTTAAAGGAGGCAATGAGATGAGTAATTGTGATCGGTTATAAATGGGCCAGTCGTTTGCGTCGTTTAAGATTGAAAGGGCTGGATATCCAGATGAACATGTTGCGCTCACGCCTCTCATTTCTATACATGTATCATGAATTATATATATTTATATTAAATCACGCCTCTTTCCCGGACAAGTAGGCAGAGTATACATATTTCCACTTGCCAAGATCCCTGCAAATTTTGAAATACTTTAATTTTGGAATAATAGACAGATTTCCCGAAATTTTCATGGGAACGCATTAAATAAATTGTGGACGGAGTTTCTATATGCTACATACAATTACATACTTAAAATCACGTCTTTATCCATTATGGGGTAGACAGAAAGGTTGAAAAGACTGAAGGGCCACGTTCAGCTGTAGGCTTAATGATAGAATTGAGATAATTACTAGATTCTAAAAGTCATAATTACTAGCCCATCGCCTAAAAGAAGAATGCCAAGTGTTTTTGTAAAATGTACTACATGGGCAGAGTGGAAGAACACTATGTGTAACACAGCGCCTTGCAGCTTTTTTTACTTAATAATCTATAATACTTAAGTCCGCCATTTAAAGTGATTAATTTCTTTAATAACTATGTACTATTTGGTGTCACTGTGTTAAAATCTGTGCAACAAAGATATTACAGACAAGCAAAACATTTTTTTCTTCAAACCATAAAGTGAATAGAAGTAATTCAAAACAATCATATTTGCATTACTCATTTCTTTAACAAATGAAGAAAAGCTTCCTTCTTATTAAGATCTATATGGTTTGCAAGTACAGAGTATAAGCCTGACGACCGACAACATAATCGAAAGCTATCAAAATAAATAGTGTGAACAAAAAAGTGTAACTTACGTGTCAAGAGCTTATAAACTAATATCCGAAACTTTGCGTGACGATTGTCTCGACTAGAGTCGCCAAATAAATATCCTAATTTTTTTTTCCAAATAATATTCAGTTACTAGTTAATACTAAGTTGCAAGTATACCTACCGGAATTTTGGCAAATATGTATCCTCACGTATTTTTTTATATGTTTTAATAATTTTTCTTAATCATTCAATCTTTTTTTTCTAATACACTTCATTTAGGTACTATTTAGCACTTAAGTCTGGCGAATAAACTATACTAGGATCGTGGCAAGTGCAAAGATGTAGTCTTCACTTTGAGAGAGAGAGACATGATGTGCATATAGAGGTTAACAATAATTTAAGAAAAAAAATAATTTAACGACTGAAGAAGATTTAATATCTATAATTATAATGTTAATATATATATATATATATAAACGACGGTAACAATGCTGCAGTGTAGTTTGTTCCGCTTATTCTTCCACACCTGCGCTTTCGAAGCAGTAGTTGATATACTTATATATTATGTCAATAATATTCTAAACTGTTCCAATATGGAATTTAAAACCCATGGTTACCCCACCTCACCTCGCGAGGCAGCATTATCGACACGACAAACTTTACGCGACAGCTTCTTAATTAAGTTGTTTGTAAACAGAATTGCTTAGAAAGTTTTGTAGTGGATCGAGGCTTTGTAATGGAAATAGTTTTCTGTGGTTTTGTTTTGATCTTGCTTAATACATGAGTAATAAAGGCTTCATTTTAAATATTTTTCCTGGTAGATTTTATAAATTAATTTTAGCAATTAAGATTTCCAAAGATGCGCGCAGAAGACGCGCCTGGTGTGATGAATCCAAGGACTAGTTTTCGCAGGTCTAGATGGAATATCGTCTTTTAGTAGGAATATGCTGAGTATTTAGCAGAGGCATAACATTTTACACTTATTCTTCAAATGCGAGGTTCTGTTAACACCTATTTACCGTTCATTCTTATATTAAAATGCAAAAGTCTGTTCACGCTTTCATGACTCAAACGGTGTACCTTTTGAATGAATATAGTTTTCCAACCGAGGTCAAACATAAAATAAAATATTTTTCTTAAAATTTCTACTGAATTTTTGCTCAATACGAGTGGAACTGCGGGCGAAAGCTAGTAATATTATAATAGAATAATATGTAATATTATAATGGATCTTGGGTTATGAATTCAAATTCATAGTCAAACGTATTTGAATTCATGAGCCGAAAATATCAAGCCGATATTTCAAGACTTGATAATGATAAATATAGCCGGCTGCTAGAACCGTCAACTTTACTCTAACCTTTGGAAAACAAAAGAAAGCTTTTAAGACATTTGTTTCGACCCGCGTTAATGTCAACTTGTGAGTTTGTTTGCAGCTACTGAATCATTAACTTGACAAGTAATAAATCAATGACTGAGTTTTGGAAAACTGAGACAGGTATAAAATGAAACTTCTTAAGTTTATCATCGTTATGATCGAGATTAGTTGTGAAAAAAATTGAAAGTGAATTTTGGAAATTAGTAATTTTGGTTTGGAATAGTTTCTGTGTGTATTTGAAAATCATATTGTTTTGTATATTGATAAGCTTCGAAACAATTTATGAAAAAGCAGAATACGCCTTTGTTAAATGAATATTTCCGCTAATTTATGATCGCGCGGAAATTTCGCAAGATACTTACTTAGCGCACAGCGGTTTAGGTTTTACATTGATATGTCAGTCAGTTAGTCAATTTCCCTTTTTCCCTTACGCTGTATCTAGTAACTGCAAATAAAGTTTTACATACGTTAATGCCCACACATTAGTGCAGTGTAGTTTGTTCCGCCGCTTGCACATGCGCTTTAGAAGCGGTAGTAGTTATTTAGATTTAAGTGATGTGACGTCAATAAGTGATACCTTGTAACCAATTTTGAAAATAAGTCTATTCTATTACTAATATTTGCAACAGCTTTCATCCAATCAACAATACCATATCAGCCAAAGCAATCATGCCGTACATTTTATTTATTGGCGAACGGAATCTAATCACGCATGCGGCATCACGTGCTGCTAATGTCGTTCCCTTATTATCGCCGGGACATTATTGGCCATTGTCCTTTACAATTAGTTCACTCTTTTATTGTTTTCCAGGGAATTCGCAATACTGAACGAAAATAAACTATGCGTATAGGGTCAGATATGTAGTTGTAGATACCTGCCTAATATAAAATCTCTTCTATAAAGGCTCTTATGCAGCTTATGTCTCAATTTTTTTACCGACGTTGGAAATAAAATTAGTAAATAATAATGCAACAGCTAGGATACCTAGTTTATTTTACTTCAGACTATGAAAAGTAATGTTTTATTACTTTAAAAAATTAATATGTGTATTTCTATGGTATACACATATATTAACGAACAATACAACCCTATGTTGACTGTAATACATACATACATAAAATCACGCCTTTTCCCAGAGGGGTAGACAGAGACTACATCTCTCTGCTTGCCATGATCTCTGCATACGTCGCTTCATCCACATTCATAGCTCTCCTCATGATTGTAATACCTTGTTTACATCAATATCATGCTCCTAATGTTAGCGCCGTTTGAGTCCTCACCTCCTTGGACAGGAGCTCGTGTTCCGCCTGTGACCACCACACTGAAAACGAGTCTCGTCTGCCCAGGGAACCACCGCAACCAACGTTCGGGGAACGGACCTAATCTTGGTTACACGGTACTATAATTCTGTGGTTAATTAACACATCCAGTTGCCCTAAATATGCAGTACAAAACTCATGGTGATTACCGTTAAAGTACTCAGAAAAGAGGCGCTGGAACATTGAAACCTGTGCATTACGCACGCGACCATTCGAATATCCACGTTTCGTGAGTATATTTAAGATCGTCTGTTGACACTAGTACCATAGTCTGTACCATGGTTCCAGTGTCAATTGGTTTTATAGGTACCATCATGGAAACAGTTCCAACAAAAAGAGTGCGAATTTTCGAAACATTGCGTAAAAATGATCATTATTAAGCATCACAATGACGTACCCTCATTAGAGTCCCGTTCGCATCGGACACTTATTATCGGCTGTCGAAGGGCGGTGATCCCCGCGGCCCTGATTGAGTCGTCTGAGTCACGAGGTCAGGGGCGTTAATCCGCCCCTGTGTTTATGACCCGGCACTGAGTTTGACTAGTGCTACTAAAATGTCGTGTTAGGTTTTTATTTCTTTTTCTTAAATCATTTTTTCAACGCGTTTTAGAAAAAAGTTACTTTTTATTACGTTTTTTATTTAAACGTTATTTTTTTTTAAGAATGTTACCCCACTAGTTAGTGATGCTGAATATCGTGTTTGGTTTTATTTAGATTTAGAGAAAAAGTTAGACAAGTATTAAATCACGCCTCTTTCCGGGACTATGGCAGAGACTGAACATTTTTTTCATGATTACAGAAGAGAGAGAGAAGAGCCGTGTAAGTTAACTTAGTCTTATCCTGAAACGCTTTTCAAGCGTAGGTAAGTTGTCGGTCAAAACTAAAGAGAGAAAAAGGAAATGACTTAAAAATAGGGGGTATATTATTTCAAGTTACAATAACCATTACTATCATTTTGAACAGTCCGCAGTTCGCACTTCAAAACGATTTATAATAATGTTTCTCATCTCTAACCACATCACCCGCCATTTTAGCTGCGACCTCGTTATTTTCATACTTGGTACGTGACCACGCATCCCTAATTCCAGAACGTCATGTATGCACGCCCCCGTTCCCGAAAACAGGGATTATAACGAGATATTTGTTCCGGGGGCTAGATATTGAGTCATTAGTAATGGAATATTAGAATTGGAAGTTGACGTATTTGATTTTTTCAGTAGTAATATAAGGAGTAAGGACAGCATTTTTTTTTTCAATATTGAGATAAATGTTAATCAATATTTTGGCCTGATTTAAACAATATCAAACAAATAATAGTACTCTGAGGTTCCGGCGGAGAGGAACCAAAATAAAAATATTATGTTTATGAGATTCCCGGATAAATTAGAAAATAAAAGTTTTGTATAAAGCAAATTGGTCCGAGGAAAAATATCGCGATGCCGTTTACGAACGCCGCCGTCGCGGCAATGTAATTCAACTTGGATGAAGTTTCTTACAGGGTTACCATTAACTTCAAATATTAATTAAATATTTTTTATCTTAATAATCTTTTAGATAAAAAAATATTTCAAATAAATAAAACATTTCTTATCTTTTATTTTTCTAAGAATTTCAAGACAAATCACTAATCGATTTGTATATGGTGCCACTGAACTGTGTGCCGGTTTTTAATTAGAAATACTTCTTCTCGTATCCTCTCCTTGTTTCTTTTTCTAAATATTCTGAAAATATATAAAAACACCTGCATGAATGTATGTATACACTGTAGCACAATGAATATAAGAGTGACTTTATTAATAAGTGGCAAATTTTTATTTTGCTTTTGAAGCAGTTAAAATAAAAGAAAAATTTTTTGCAACTGTTGACAACCCTGGTTTAGCAAAGTTTTCGCTTTATAGCTTCGTCGCATAGCCCTCTTCGCCTTCACTTTGTTTTATCTTGTTCAAAACTCAAGTATACAACTTTTTCTTTGATATCTAATTTAGTCACTTCACACTTATTACATGAACTCGTTAAAAAGATGTTGTAATTCAGCAACTGAATATGAAAATGTTTTTATTTTGGTAAATTTTTCACCCAAATACATACAACCTTTTAAGTACATTTATTTTTGCAAGCTAGCTCACAGTTAACCACAGCTAGTAAGTAAAAAAACATACATTATGTTCATCTTCGACTTCTCTCGCAATAAATATAGCCTGTTCAAACTCGGGTCTCAAACCAAGTTTCGTTAAAATTGGCCCGACAGATATTTTTCTAAATGCATTGCAGACAGACAAACTTTCGCATTTAATAAATCTATTTTTGTACACTGAAATATAAATTTCTTAATGGAAAAAAATAGCAAGCAATGAAATAGATTTATTTTCAAGAACGAATACAAGATAATGCTTAATGACGTCAAAAAAAAAATCATTTCTTAATTTAAAAAATAAACCCCTAATAATACAGACAAAACACTATCAAGGCTCTTTCCAGCCAGCAATCAGCATGTCTGGCGACCGAAGGCGTAATGAAAAAGTCCATTAGAACTCGGCAACGAGGCAATTTTTTCCTCTGTTTCCCAATGAATGCCAGAATTCTGTCTCACCGCGACCGATTCAATAGAGTCTTGCAATCCGAATGCAGTTGGTCAGCTGTTTTAAGTCATTGGAGATAGGACATTGGAGTTTTTTTTTGTTCCAAATTGTGGAAGATTAAATTTAATTAATTTAATGAAATTATGTTTCTTGAATTACTCCTAGGAATTGAGCAATTGGGACACATCAGTCGGTCGTTGTATGAACAGTGCAGACCTTACTGTTGGACAAAACTCAAGTTATTTACACCTATTGTTTCGCATAATTTACGAAATTTTTCTTTAATCTTAACAAATAGAAATCTTCCAGCATTGTACATCGGACAGTTAATCATAATAACTTCGAAATCAAATATTGGTAGTTTCGTCGTCACGCCTACATCGGCGTAGACAGAGTCCTACAGGGTAGACAGAGCCAACAGTCTTGAAAAATTAAAGGGCCACGTTCAGCTGTTTGGCTTAATGGTAGTTTTTAATAAACTCTATTTCTTATGCCTTAAACCAAGATTGGCGGTGTCGACTAAGCCACCCAGCACTCAATAATTCCCTTTGTGGTAAGACCTATCGATTCAGGATTTAAAATCGAGTGCAAATGCCCTCCGTCCATCTCAACTTAGCTTTTCATACTTTTTCTTACCTAAGTGTCGTACAGGTATAAATAGCCTAATATATTGATTAAATTTCTAGACACAACTTCAATTAATTTTAACATATCCTGAGTACAAAAAGGCATATCCTCAGAGGCGGTAAACACAAATTCTTGTCGTCCTAAAACCTGCATCGACACCTTTCTTCTAAAATTGCAACTTTTCGACAAAGATTAGCGACTATCATGGATTTCCTAACGTTTAAAGCTGCTGCGCGATAATTTGTCCCGTGAAACCGATCACTTAGATTCTTCATCCATGAGATTTTTTTCCTTCTCTGTTTCCCTTTACCTTGGTTTTCTCTTGCATAATGAGCTCAATATTACCTATCCGTTCTCACGAACTTTATGCTGTTAAAGTAAATAAGCTATTATTATTTTTATGACGTGTCCGATCAATTTCAGCTCCAGCACTTCCAACTATGTAGCCGTGCTAACCTTAACTATAATTAAAATATTAGCAATTCTTCGACCCCATTTTGCAAAGTAAACCTCTGCAGACTGACATAACTTTTGCAAAAACTAAAGTGACATGGGGTGTAGGTATTTTGAAGCCGTATAATTTAATTCTATAAAACTAGAATAAAATATATAAATTCAAAGTGACGTCACTGTACGCCCTCAGCGAGACCTCGTGGAAGTTATAAGTGCTAAAACTTCGCTGGAATAGGAATTAGTTTTATTTCTGCTGTTATAAGTTTTACGACTCCCGCGGGATAAGATCCCGTTTACATGTATGAAATACGATCGTACATTTGGAAAAAAGTTTGTCGGGTGCAAATATATAGTTTTTACAGAACAATAACGAAGCTATATCTGACAATGGAATGAGAGCGCTACAAACCAAACAATTCAGGATTTTCACAAATCCAACGGGAACTATTGTTTCAACGCGGATGAAAGATAACCTATGTCCTTCTCCAGACTGTTAAATAAACGTAAAATTTCAAGAACATCTGTACAGTAGACAGTACGTGAAGAGGTAACAAACAAACTTACTTTCGCATTTATAACATTAGTTGGAAATGATCATCGATCAGCTTTTGAATTACGAAATTGCGAATTTAAAGTTTTCGAACAATCTGTCATTTCCATTATACTATCAGATGCAACCGTTCTGCTGGAGGTGACAATACATTTATCATCACTCCCAACTGTTCAGTCGATAAAGAGTTACAATTCCAGCCAGAGCCTAGAGAGTATTATAGAGCGCGCAACTTTATTCGTAGTAGTTTTTGGTAAATGAGAGCTTGGTTGTATTAAATAAATGAGTCGGTATATAATATTCAGCATTTACTCTAAGGATGCCGTTGCTCCAAATTTATACCTTATCTATCTTGAATGAACAATTTTGGCCAATATCTCTTTTTTTTAGCTATGCTTTTTTCAATTAAAAATCAAACATTTTTTTCAAACCATAATTTACCTACGTATCGTGTATGTATATAGGATTCCGTGCGGGGCTATCTTCTAAATTTATATTTTGACAATTTTGAGGATAATTTAATAACTTACCTCTTCATTTGGCTACGAATTTTGTTGCTTATATAATCTCATAAACCTTCATTTATTTATTTTTTTGCTTTTACGCGCTCTAGGAAATATAAGTCCACCAGAAAAGAACCCAGAGTTTGAATGTATGGACCCCTAAGCAATGCAATAGTAGGGACGTGTTAGTTTTTTGCCGGCGCCCCGCTGTTCCCCTTGATAACTTCATTCAGACCTCATTGCAATCTGCCGTTGTTGGACGAGGTTCACAGAAGGAAACAAGTGAGCATAACTTTACTGCCTCCCTCTAGTTGAATCTTTGTATAAAAAATCTAAAAAAAATTTATCACAAATCTGTGAAATAAATTTTTCCTTCATGTGGCTGTTGTATAATCCTTGTTATTAACTGTAATACCATGTAAATTCCGGATTTATATCATTACTTATACAGTTATTCATTTACTGATACATGTTTTCCAAATATATTACAGATGAAACTGACTGAGTGACTTATCAATGCCCAGACCAAACCGGTGATTGTAAAAATTCCAGCTTCCTCAGCTGATAATATTGCAATACGAGAAGATTTACCGAAATTTCGATTGGAATGAACAGGACTTTTTTAATACTACTTTCTTTAAATTAACTTAATTTATTTCATTATAATTTATTCTATTAAATAATAACTTAATGCATTACGACTTACAATTCACAATGTTGGACATTTGGTAGTTAATTTTCAATTTCCTTTACATCAGCTTTGCATAACATCGTCCGGTGCAGTGCACACATTATGCAGGTCGGATGCAGCTTCATCCCCGGGGTCCAATTTTCGTAACCCTGCCCTGAGGGGATTTGATACGTGTTGCCACTGTTTGCATGGAGTTGTTTGCGACTGTGTCAAGATACGGTTTAGTGTGACAATGAAATTGAATTTTTGAATGAATTCTTTTTCACTAAACATTACACGTATAGTACTGGCCAAATCTAATTGCCGATTGAATTCAGAACGTTTTGCTTTAAAATTAAGGGTACTTTGATAAATCACAAATGAAGATATGACATGCATGGTATTTTCAGTTTTATTGTACCAAATAAAAAGAAAGATAAAATTCCAAATTTTAATTGTCTACAATCTTTTAATTAAGTTTATTATTCACGATTTGTATACTGTCAATAAAGAGCAACTACCCCTTGATCGGCCCACACAAAGCGGAGGTATCCACGCGTTGATTACAACCTAGACGTTAGGATCTGTCCATATCCCCCGGGGCGGTTCGATTCCCGACCCTAACATATTTCAAGTACAGGATTAAACTGTACACTCGTAGATTATGGAAATAAGGAGATAGGCATGCAAGAAGTGAGCTTCATCTTATCATGGATATTGTTTCAACACACTCCATTACATTACACTGTTTTCAAGGAAATGGTTCCTTTCTAAAAAGACAACTTTCTCAAACTTCTGTTTACCAACGAGTCTTTTGATTTGATTGAGATTGCATTTTAATGAAATTATGAAGATAGAAATAGCGCATATCATTAAAAATGGAAAAGTAATGTAAAATAAAAAAATATTTCATTTCACAATAATTAGTATTTAAACTTAAGTCTGTCTACATGAAACCGTAGCCACATCTCCCTCTTCCCTTGATCTAAGTGTACACTAAAGTGCGAATACGTAATGTTTGCTACTGACAGCTGATCGCCCTTAATCCACGGGCCTTAAATTTAAAAGTCCCCTTTCATGACCCTCAGGTTTTCTTTTTAATCTTACGCACGACCCATTTAGCAGGCCCACAACTGTACAGATGGTAAGGATCTTTCAAATTTATGGGGATTTACACAGTTAAGATATTAACGTCTTTGAAAGTTTGCTTTTGTATTTCATAAATTGTGAACTATTATAGTCGGTTGGGTTGTTCTTTGTGAAGAAACGAGTTTCGTTAAGAGGATAATCCCTTCTGTTTATTGCTGTAATGTGAAATAGAGAGAAAACCAATATCCAGTGTTCCTAATTACTAGCGTTTACAAGCGATTTCACTCGTACATTTGTCGTTTATCTCGTATCAATCAAAGCATTCGCACGAGAACTTTATGTACATTTTTTTGAAATATAAATATATATACGGGACCAATTACACAGATTGAGTTAGCCTCGAAGTAATTTCGAGACTTGTATTACGAGATACTAACTCAACGATACTATATTTTATAATAAATTCTTATATAGATAAACATCCAAGACCCAGGCCAATCAGAAAAAGTTCTTTTCTCATCATGCCCTGACCGGGATTCGAACCCTTCGGTGTCACAGACAAGCGCACTATCGCTGCGCCACAGAGGCCGTCAAAATAAAAAAATCCATCTTCTTACTCTTAATTATAATAATGTATGTATGTGCGAAATTTCATTAACATTAATCAAATCAAAAAAAAAACGTAAAAAAGAAATAAACAAGCAATTTCAATTTCCCAAACACATTTCTTTTGCCTCGGCTGAATATGATACATTTTTTACATTTGTAAATTACATAGATACAAATAGCTATTTAATCTGCCATCATGTCAACACATCAATTTATCCAACAGAACACATACATTTGCGGATAATGATGTCTATCATAAAACATTTAACTTGTCATTTATCATTTGCTGACCCGAAATATCCAATTAACTTAATCAAGCCACCCCAGTAATTTGTTTAAAATGCTTGTAGGTGTGAAGCGTTTATTGACACGTCATGATATACTTTAAACACGAGTTTATTATGATACGCGTTGCAGAGTAAAAAGCCAAATCTGTATTTGCAGCCAGCCTTTTCTGTGTCAGTCACAATCTCACTCTCGTAAAAACGTATTTTTCAAAATCCGAATTAAACAAGTTCAAACTATACATCAAAATGATCTCAAGCAATAAAAATGTTACTTGACTAAATACACACGTTAATAACATAATGTCAACGTTATTTACATACGGGTGTTCTCTATATAGCTAACTACCATACCAATTCCATGATTAATTGACCGATGTGTGAACTTGGCGTATATTTACCCAACACAATTTTTAACGGTCAATTTGAGCGACGCGTGGCAATATACTGAATTAGGGTCAGTATAATAGCGCATTGTTTAACTATTATACGATGAGTTACTTATATGTCGTTAATCATCTTATCGGACTGTTAATAAAACATAGTTACTGTTAGTTGAACCTAAAATTGTGAAATTTGGATGAGGCATACCTCATGATCTTTATGAGAGATGTTAGATTTTTAATTTTGATTTATTATTTTGTTATGCATTGGTTTAATAATTTGTTAAGTTTTGTGATTTTATTTTTGTTAATATGATAGGCTAGCAACATGTTCGAGTCGCAACTTAATTCAATATGAATTCAATCGAGCTAAAGTAGCCTTTGAGTTTTTTCGAGACAGTTATGTCATGAGTTTTTAGTATTACTATGTTTAATATATTATATTACTCACTAAATTCATTCATAAATATACAAAAAGTTGTTAAAGCATATATAATATTAAAAGTAAAATATACCATATCCAATTAAAGTTTCCAACATCTCTGACTCAACAATTTCTCGCCCATCAATAAGGTTTGTGTCAGTATTAATATAAGTCTCCATCTCTTTTCGCCCCACTAATTTATATAAACACGAATGAGACAGCAGATATCATAATTCATCTAGTTGAAGAACAATCGGAGTGGGAAAAAATTCTCTCACGTTTATTTGTGAGTGTCAAAACGGAAATATTTCCTTTCCGTAAAATTGTAATACGAAGTCAGCTTATTTCAAGGGATATTCGATTATTGGGTGTATTCTAATATTCCTTCAAATGTGCTGTGTTTGTTATGATTTAAGGTAAAATTTAACATTTTCGGTCAATTTCAATTGGGACAGCTATAAAGGTTTACTTTAGAATAGGACCACTTTATTTGTTTCCCATGAATGTCGTAAAAAGCAACTAAAGGAATGGCTACTAACTTGGGATTCTTCTTGTAGGCGATGACCTGTCACTATTTGAATCTCAATTTCATTATTAAACCAAACTTACAGCTGAACGTGATATTTCAATATTTTCAAAACTTGTCTCTGTCTACCCAGCAAGTGATATAGACGTAACTATACACGTAATTATACTTCTCTCGTAACGATACATATTTCTTGTACATTATATAGTTAAAATTAATTATCTTAATCGAAAAATAGCTCGTGATGTTATCTTAATCTTAGTAACACCTGTCAACAAAAGAAGAAACAAGATTTAATTTACACGAGCGATTCAATAAAAATTTAAATCAAAATATATCTGTCCGATGAATAGTCGCCCCAATCCTGCCCTCGTTCCAGGGAGATAAAACTGAAATCATCGTCATAGCTCCGGGATAAGCTAGGAAATATGCGGGGTTCCCGCTATCGGCCGGGCGGACGGACAAACTGCAGGATTATGCTAAACTTACTGTTATGTCTAATGTTACGGTTATAGAAAACGTAAAAACGAAATTAAATGTTTCAGTATATTGAGTGAAATGTTGGCCTGATAAAATATGACGTGAAAAATGTGAAGGAAATTCGTAAGAAAGACATTTTTGTGGTAAATTTCATAAGAGATTACAGTGAGAATCGAAAGAGCTTGAAGGCGCAGAGGCTTGTTTTTAGACTTCACTTTACACACTACCTAGTAGGACATTTCTTTCCTTATTATAGTATTTTGTGAATTAGGAGGCCATACAACGTCGCCTTTCAGTCATTGCGAGACTGTTGGCTCTGACTACGCCGTAAGGGATAGTGACACGATTATGTGTATATGTATGTAAGAGACTTTTTCAAACTGTGCGTTATCTAGTCTGGTTTTACTTTACGTGCAGAAATAAATGTCAATAGGTATAAATAAGTTTTTACGTACTTTCTCATAAAATTCCTTAATTTCCGTAATCCAAAATTGTATCAAATTTTGAAATTAGCGCAAGTGCGTCTAATCAGGCCAAAGCCATTTGGTATGGTACATTTGGGCTATAACCGCGGCCCGTAAAGTTCATAAGCAATAATAACCCAATAATGGCATCTCCAACGAGCTATTGAACATTACGTCTCCCATCGCTGGGAATAATAAACCCACTTCGTAGGTAATAGCAAGCCTGGATTGGGGTTACCATATTGAAATTAAAAAAATACGCGGCAAAGCTGACTGAAACGCGTCAACCTAAACCTCTTGAGTATTTTGAAAATCTTCTTCCTCTTGGTTGCTTCCCAACCTCTCTGGAAAGGAGTCTGGGTTATGCCTATAAACCAGAACTTGGTCGGTTCATAACATTTGATGTAGTTTTATACCTTTAGAAACATTCTCGTCTCCAGAATTTCGCTCTCTTGGGAATTTCTATAACCCTATAAGATCTTTACGTCATTATTATTATCTGTGTGCTTACCATAAGCGAAATTTGTAGATGGTAGACAAACAATCACTTTTTTTTCACATCAATGTCTCAACTTTGAAATCATCAATCAAATTTGACATCAATATAAATAATGAAGAATTCGCAGGTTCTTTAAAACATACAACACAACCTCAATTTCAAACCTTTGTACGGAAAATTCCAAATGTATATCAACCCTATCCCGACTTACTAACCTAATTTCTTGGAGCCATAATGTCGCGACTTAGTAATAAAAGGCTAGGATTCCCGCATTATAATTAAATCTATTACGTTTTCCTCTGGGAATACTGCGATGTTCGGGAGGATGATTGCTGAAAGAGACGTAAAATGGATTAACAGAATGCAAGGAAAGTCAACTATTAAAAAGAACATTTTTGTTGCCATAGTTTTAATTATTTCCATGAAAAAATGTGTTCAATATACATTTTAAAAAGACCCAAACACGGAAGGACAGTAACAGTATAAACACTATTTTAAAATACCAATAAACGTAAAACAAGACTCGTGGAACTTTTCAGTAACTGAAACAAAAATATAGCATTTTCATTATAATTTTTTGATCATTTCAGCTTTATACATATAACTTCTATTTTCCAAGGCTTAAAAATAATAACAACATATTACCAAGACAGTAGCCGTCACTAACCCCCATCTTGAGGTCGAGTCCGTAACCCAATTCTCACATGTCCCGTTTCTCAGTAACTGCATCAAGTGACCCTTTTATTACGGGACATCAAAAAGGAACAGTAATATTGTTGGGTCAAAGGAGAATGGAAGCGTATTACTATGATTGTAGAAATAAAGGTGCCGTATTGTATAATATGAAATTATTTTTAGTACATACTTTCGGTGTACAAAACAGCCGTTCTATTTTTGACAATTTATTTTACAGATAATATTAATCTGAGTTTTGTGTATTTTTCCCCCTTTTGTGAATCTCATACACAGGGAGTTTTTTTTTATATCAAATACCATCGTAAAATGCAGGTTTCTATACCAAGAAATTATTATTATCTACACAGAATCAATGAGTAAAGTATGAGTAAAGAACTTCAAAAGCTTTGCAGCAGTGCGTAGTCATAGTACTACTTCCTAGTATGTTCTGAATTCCTAGTTTTATTGAAGTGTAGCGTTCATAGATTACTATTTTGTAAAATGTAAAAGGTTGACGCTTTCTGTACCTAAATCCTTGAGCTTTTTCTTCCAGTCCATTACTAGATAACCAAAATTTTAAACGAAGCCACCATATTTTTGTTAGAACCGTCAATACAAAATAAAACATCTTTGATCTCAAACGTATAATTAGTTCATTAGCGCAATAAAATTGTCAATAATCCGAGTGTTTCCACAATCACACGTGCCGTAAAATAAAGTAAAAATTGAAGAAACATCAACAAATGGGTCCATGGGATGCGGTAATGGTGTGTGAACGTATTTATATCAGTGGAAGTGCAGCATTGCTTCGATACACACTTGAACACAGGGTGTGTATTTTCGAAAATACAAGTAACAAGTGCAGTGTGGTGGCCCAGAAATTTAGATAAAGCTACCCCATATCCTCCCCATGGGTGTCGTAAAAAGCGACTATTGGAAAGGTTTATAACCTTAAGATTCTTCTTGTAGACGTTGAGCTAGCAACTTGTCACTATTTGAATCTTAATTCTATTATTGAGTAATCCAGCTGAGCGTGGCGTTTCAGTCGTTTCAAGACTGTTGGCTATATGAAAGTATATAATGTATGTGTTTCAGAATTCTGAATTTATAATACCCATGCCTTCCGTATGCATTATCTGAGCCACGATTGCAGTCACGCACACACACACACCACATACACACGCACACTACCGTACCTTAATTCATCCACCACTAGTTTATTAGACAGTAAGCCGGTTTTAGGATGACCTAGTTTAGTACCTAGCTATTTATACCCTCCCTATTTCCGAGGAGGGGCTACCTGTATTACAGGTTCCGCCCGGAACTATTTCAGGAACTAGCCTCTTCACGATACAACTAACTAACAACTATCAGTTAGGTATATGTCTAATTATAGATTATAAGCACCATATTTGTTTTACAATTGTTTGAAGAGGAAATAAACATTTTTAATTATTATTTATTAAGTTCAAGTAACAAAAAGAACCATCCTGTATATGCCTTGCAGCTTTTAGTGCAGTGGTGTGGCGATGACGGACAGATAGTCTGACGATGCCTATTGCAACTTGCATGCGCGAGGAAGTCGGTGTTTCTTACCGAGAAATATAACTTAAACTAACAAATATTTACTTTTCACTGTAAAATATTTACTTTACTGTTTGCAAAAATCAATGATTTTTCTAAAAGTTATATCTGCTTGCTCTCACGCAAAAAATACATAGGCACACACACATTTATTTCTCGTCTCTCCACGCAGTCACATTTAGACGTAAGTACAATGACGTACTTACGTACGTCATTACGGGCGTTTTGTGTTTTTATTATATGTCTTTGTGACATAAATAGTTAAGTAAATAGTTTACAGTGAAAAATGTTTATTTAACTTATTTTGTACAGCTACCTCCAAACAAATGAAACATAAGAACAATTCTAATTCAAACTTATTTTATAAATGCGGAAGTAAGTTTATTTGTTTTTTGTTGTCTGTTATCTACCAACTACACGACATGGCAACAAAGTAACTAGCAAGTTACAGTCACGGAAGTGAAACTTATAAGCTTCCAAACAGTGTATGATGCTGTATCTAATTAATCATGTATCCCAGCTGAGCAGAACCAGTCCATAATCTAATAAATTATCTGTAGGATAGCGAAAACCGCAGCAAGGGAGACGCTCGCTCGCATAGTTTACGAGTAGGTAGCACATGATCGTTACGTACAACGTAGTCGGATAAACTGGTTTTATATAAATTTGAAACTTAAACAATAGATAACAAAGTTGAAGATTGAATGAAACCAGCAGAATCTGGCTAATGAGCAGAATGATGAGATTATGTTTCAGTAGATTGGGTTGGTTCTCAACATCATTGGATACAGTTTTATCATTAAAATATTAATTTAACCCAAAAGCAATGACATATGTAGCTTCTGAAATGATGAATCAAAGAAAGAGTTTGCCGGCCTCTGTGGCGCAGCGGTAGTGCGCTTGTCTGACTGACTGTAGAATGGTGAGGATACAACCAGTAATAAAACCAAGAAAAAGCATGTAATCCACCCATCAGAATCACACGTAAGCTAGAATTGACATCAGAGCGAAGCCTCGGACGGGAACTACTTCTGACATAAATATGCAGGGTTCCTTTGCAAAATAAATAGGTACCTAATGTTGGTTCCGTGCAATAACTGTGACTAGGGGAAAAGAATGTTATGCGTGCAGTGCGGCGCGCCTCTCGCGTGATAAACTTCTCTGGGATTCCAGCATTAAAATAAACTTTATTCGCTAAAGGATGAACAGCTCAACTATTTATTGCTTATCGTAAATTAACTGAAATAAAATAGGATATGTCTCACAAAACCCTAAACACAAATCTTGAGTGTAATTTTAAGAGCATGAATTGAGTATGTGTGGAATAAACATCAGTTTCTGGTCAAGCTTTTACTTTATTTCACGTCTTTATGGGCCAATAAGTTTAACTTCATCGAATTGAGATTAATATAATGACTATTCCGTCGCCTTAGTACGAGTATAATCCTCACTTTACAAGCCTTAATCCAGCTTCATGACCTCAAATCATTTGAGCTAAGTTTTTGTGTAGAGTATAAAATGGTATAGCGTCGTCATATTAGGTCAAATTTTACTTGCAATGTTTAATAACATACATATGTATATACATACATATAATCACGACTATATCCCTTGCGGGGTAGACAGAGCTAACAGTCTTAAAAAGACTGACATGTCACATTCAGCTGTTGGGTTTAACGATAGAATTGAGATTTTATTTTGAGATGATGATGAATATGACATGTTTAATAACAGACGGAAGCAATAACTGATGAAAATAAATAATAAGAACATATTTCAACATATTTATCTTTCAAATAAGTACTCATTTATGTAACAGAAAATATTATTACGAAAATTTATCTAATTTGATTGATTTATTTACTTGCAGGTTTATTGACTTTATATTCAATAAACCTGCACGTAATTTTATGTTTTAAAAACTTCGAACTTTAAGAAATAAAAAAACAAATAGACAGCTGTAAGCTGATCCTTCAATTTCAATAAAATAAATAAACTGAACTTCGTATTTTAACGACTCAAACACAACACGTATTGAATTTAAAAACTAAAAAACAAACACGTATGCAAATATAAATTTACCGCCCGTCGTGACTTTGGCACCACGGCGTGCTTTCTTGTAGAAATTATAAGAAACAGGCGCGAGCGACTATCGTCTCTAACTCCAGTTTGTTCGGCGTAAGTTGGCGTGTGTTTAACTAAATTATTCAAGGTAAAGATCATGTAACAAGCTTTGGATTTATGTTTAAGCTCAGAGCTCAGTATATATCAATATCTCATACAAGATGATAAATTAGCTGAGATACGATTGGTGCCAGCTACGACTACGTAATGCCAAGAAATGTTATAGGTTATGAGTAATAGCTACGGAGATGGAAATTAATTTGTTTGCGATAGGAGCCCATTGTTTCGAAGCGGCTGAATGGTCTTTGTTCCAATGAAAGGTGTTATTGTGTTATCAGTTCTTGCTGTTAGTTCTAAGCAATGCAAATCTTGGTGTTAAGTGCTTTACATGCAGCTTTTATGTATCATCTTCCTCGAGAAATATTGCAAAGATATTGAGGTTTAGTTTGCAGGTAGTAGTTGTGCAGTGGTAGTTATCTGCAGTGCAGTTTGTTACCGCTTCTTCTGCACTGACGCCTTGGAAGCGGCAGTAAACTTAGGTTTAAGTAATTTATTTGACGTCAACCAATGTTGTGAAATCAAAAGATTTGACATTTATTAAGCGATATGAAGTATCCTATAATAATTAATAAAATTTTTGAATTTAAATTCTGGTAACAGACAGGTGGTTGAGACTTAGAGTTGAGTAATAAATTAAATAAACTTATTTAGGTATGTCTCTAGCTAGTAAGCCGAAATCAAAGATTCAACTTTCGTGAAATTTTATGAATAGATTGCCTTATTTTTTACTGTGGTTATAAGTAGGAAATTTTGTACCGTCTAATTATTAGAAACACCTTTTTTTGTATATTTTCACAAATATTTCATCATGTTTCATGACACTTCGATATCATTACAAATAAATAATAAATTAAAGTTTTCCTGGTGCGCAAGAGTTTTATGACAAAAGGATTTAATAAGAAAAACGCAAATTTATTGTGAGTCCATCCTTTACCTTAATATTTGACATTACGAATTCTTTTCACGGGTAAATGCCGAGTCGTTTAGGGGTCATTTGGGAGGGAGAATTATTTTTCACAATTAACATCCCCTTTGATTTAGGTAGGCAGACTTGAATATTTTTGCATCGTCACCTCTTCTACAATAAATAACGTAATTAAGGAGCTCACTACCCATGATTTATGAGACGTAGATTGCGAGACTTATTTATTCAAACAATTTTGTAGTATATGCGTAAAAACTTGCATTTCTTTATTTTGGTACAATATTTTTAACAGATAGATTTCAGCTTAAGAGGCTTTTACCAGGCAGGAAAACTTTACCATTACATTTACAATTTTCAATCAAATCAAATCAATATTTTTCCTAAACTGAACCTAACCTAAACCTAAAGATATATCTGTAACGTTACATAACGTAACGTAACATAACATAAAATTACGTCTATATCCGCCTGCGAGGTAAACAATAATTTAAACATAGAATTAGAAATGTGAACACATTGTTATGATTAATTAAAAATAAAATAACAATTAATTGTTTTTTTTCACTACCTCAAACGTGTGCCTAGAATTCAAAACGTCCAATCTAAGCACAATATTTACTTGTAAAATGAGAAACAGACTTCCTCTAAGTAAGCCTAGCAGTGTAAGCGGACGGTCACGATTCCCTCTTAAATCATCTTAGCGAAATAAGCGCGACTGTACTTGTATAGTAAGCGTGTTGGAATGGGATGGGTCGACACGCAGGGTGGGTGCTTTCCTCAGTATTTCTTATATTTTATTGCACTTACAGATGTTATAATGAGACTCGAGCGGAGCAAAATGAACAGAGTTATTATGTGTACCTTTGGTTCTGAGCGTGAAAATTAGAATTATATAAAACCATAGAAGTTGCAGCTAAAGACTTTCCAAATATAATACACACATATTAATTAAAATGTAAGTACACGCGAATCAGGAGATACCTGTGGGCCACCTTCCATTAGCTAAATCCCATAAAATTCCTTAATACAAACATACATATAATCACGTCTATATCCATTGCGGGCTTGACAGAGCCAATAGTCTTCAAAAGAGTTAAAGGCCACGTTCAGCAGTTTGGCTTTATGACAGAATTGAGATGCAAATAGTGACAGGTTGCTAGCCCATCGCCTAAAAGAAGAATCCCAAGTAGCAGTGTAGCTATTCCCTTTGTCGCCTTTTACAACATCCAGAGGAAAGAGATGGAGTGGTCCTTTTCTTTTTTCTATCGGTTCTGGGAACCACACGGTAAGTCCTTAATTATACTTAACAAAATAATCAAACTAATTTTTATTTCCTACAAAATATTATTACATCTTATAGATATCATACAAAACATATCACCATTTTTTCACACCCATCATTATGAGTGTGTGAAAACATGTTGATGTACCATAAAACACACATAATTTAATAAGTGTCTCCGGAGCGCGGTGTGGGTAGCATGTGAATGACAGCGGGCGATGTCATCCGTATGCAAAGCAACGGCCCAGAGGATCAAGACTGCAAACTACACACTCGTTCTTAAAGGTTTCATCCACTAAGAGCTATGAGAATGTTTGATTTTTAAATAAATCTCTCGCGTCGTTAAAGACATTCAAGGAAACTAGGTAATTACTTATTAGACTAACAGCAAGTGAAGTATTCACAGGCTGTCAATGCATAACTTTGTGGCCTCTGAAAAATAAGGGATAACGGTTGATTTGCATATATATTTGTATGTAACTATTGTCTCGCTAAACTTAAATGTACCCGACCAATATAGGTAGGTTATTTTTCAAATTCACTTTTTTTACGGTTTTCTTCACAGAATTTTCTTCGGTGTTTCTTTAAAAAATATGTCTACTGTTTTGAAGAATGACCTCAATACTTAACTTTTACAGCGCCACAATACCATACGACTCCTCTGGGAAATCTTTGAGGAGATGTTGACAATTTTAAAAGAGGCGGGAAGAAAAACAAATATTATAAATAAATAAATAAATAAATTATTACATCAAATAATTCATACAAATGTACACCAAAAAGTTACTAAATATATAATAATATGGGAAATGAGCATACCTTAATAATTGTGAAGTAGGTAGGTACTTATTTACATTTCTAACGCATTGTATATCCAAGAATTAAATCTAAAAGACAGGCCTAATTCATAAACAGTATTTAGTAAGTGGAGATAATAGTTCCTATAATCTATTCTATATTTGCAAGAGAAACAAATACATGGTACAAAGTAGAATACATTTTTATAGAGGATGGGCCCCGTAAGGATATGTGCTGACATATTACTGGTGATTCACAAGATATACTGCAATGTCAGTTAAACTTGAGGCCTTTATTTTATGACTTTGTGAGAAGTATTCAAATTTCCTTAATTTATACATTAGTCCAAGAAGAATATAAATTATGGAGAATCTGTCACATTTATAATATTATAACGATAAACACGATCGTAAAAATAATTTTGTTAGTAGGTATATTATACCATGACTGGAGATTCCATCCATACTGCTGATATTAGGTAAAACCAATAAGGGAAAATGGCAATATGCAAAGTAAATTCATCCCTGATTTTATACATACAACTTGCCTTCGACCTATTTGTAGATAAAAATTAACACAAAAATTGGACTTATTTTACCTAAATTTGATTATTTTTCTTGATCTGAAATTTACGCTTCAACGATCACGTATCAGAATAACACATTAAAATTTTACGGGCGATTTCTATAATTAAAACGCGTTCCATTTTTAATTTACCGCCATTTCCCGATCGCGCCGCATCCGTTTCCTCAATTAAAGTTCAAAAATTTCTGAGAAAATTCATCTAAACGCACAAAATTGTACGGCATTCGCAAATGTTGGTTATGGGAGTGATTTATAGGGACCCGGGGTCTCTTCCGGCCGGGTCAGATAAATTTCAAAATTAGGAAAGTGCTCTGTGGCTGAAAGATAGCCGTAAGTTGAATTTATTTGAATTACATCTCAACGAATAAGTTTTATAACTGGCCTATTTTATGGTGTTTTTATAATTTATAATACATGTGTCTTTACATTTATGTTAAGATAAATTAAATAATTTTGTTAAATTAACAAACTCTTTTTTGAATTTAATTTAATAAGAAGTAGGTTTATAGAGATTATCGAAGATCAGTAAATCTTTAGGATATGTTTTGAATTACGTATCCATTCAAAATATTACAACCTTTTGACTCTGCCGGATTTTTAAAAAATGTCACATTCGCACAACATGCTCGCACCCTATAATTTCTAAACTAAAAAGTTTAAAACTTAGAGTAAGGTAATGATAAACATAATATTTTCTTTGCAAATCTAAATGAAGGCAGAAACGTGCATACAAAAGTACAAAACAAAGTCTTATTACTTAAATCGAATAACAAAACCTTTACGGCTGTAATCCGACAATCTTGAATATTAGCAATAAAATGGCACGTTCAATAGAACACGACTTGGCGTATATTTAAAGACTTTACGAGCATCTGATGACGCATTTAACTATTATAAAGAGAGCAAATATCTCAAAATTTACAGCCGTTTCGACGTTACGTGTCGGCAAATTAAAATAATGTTTCCTCCATAATTCTTGTTATTTTTATTGATATATTTGCATTTTAACTAAAGGATTTAAGAGATAATACTCTGCGCAAGATCTAAAAATAACCTCGACTTAGACGAAAATATACAATATGAAAATTTTGTCGTTGAAGTAATTAAGTATTAGGTACATTTTTGTGCTGATTGTAATGGCAATGCTAGAAGATTACCTTCACATTAAAAATATCTAATTTTGATGATTTTTAATTGCACGAGGTGCTTTACATAGGTTCGGCTGTTTTTAATAGTGACCGTCCGCTAATCTGTCGCCTTAGAAGAATTCCAATTCAAGTTTATTAATCTTAGAAAGATATAATTGATTACAAACTTGTATTTATGTATAGATGTCAAACTAACTTCACCATTGAACGTCTTATCTGTTCATTGAAACAGAATCGCGCTGGCGACCGAACTACGCCAGACGCTGATTTGCGTAACAAAGGCGATTCGAATCTCCTAACATCGATGAGTACCCTGTTTGCTCCATAAGTTAGACATTTTACAAGTATATTCAGAAATGTAAGGATTAAATTTAATAAAATGATAATACTTAGAAGAAATGTTGTGGAAAAATTCTTTGTCAGATTCTACAAAACCTTCTGCAGTGTATATATCTGTAGACGTATTTCTTAAAAACTACTCCATGTATATACGCTATTCATCCATACTTCATGATGAGGCTTAAACTCCTTATAAATATTATAAAACTACGAGACTAATCTATGTTATTTTGCCGAATCTAAAAAATCCCCGACCGTTTGTTTAGATTTCAATTTAAAAACAAATTAGAATATAATACTTATCCCATATTTCGATTAACAATTTTTCGTGTGACTTAACAAATCAATCCAGAAATATTACCCGTGATATTGTTTGTTAACAAAAGCGTCGGCTTCTGTTACATCGATTTAATAAACGCTTATTTGAACTTATTTCTCACAATTTCACACCAGTCGCATTATTTATCGTTCCAAATCATAGCTGTCACCAAATACGACATAATCCTGTATTGTGTCGTATACAAAAAGGTTGGAGGAAGACGCCATATGGCGGCTTCGGTACAAAGCTTGGATTAACAAGTTTAGTCTATCGAATTTGACGCTAGAATGCAGGGAAATGTCGAGCGCTCCGTTTTGTATACTTAATTGAAATTTGTGGTTTACTTCTGAAATATAAACATACTATAAAATCATACTTACGTGGACGTGGCCTTTCAGATATTTCGAGATTGTTGGCTCGGTCTGTTACGTCAGGTATAAATACGTGATTATATGTATTTAAGTATGTACAAATCATACTTCCATACTGACAATAAATGAGAAACTGTTTGTTTACGCTATCAAGTTAGTCTTCTCTTACGCCTACTTGACCGAAGAGTATTTATGAATTTGGCACACACACAAGCTAGGTAGGAATATTAAGAAGGACATGATATGTTTCATTCTGAAAAATACTAATGACACTATAAGATTTGCAACAAACGACAATATGAGCCGATGAAACTTAACTTTACATAGATAACATCAAAAAATTCAGTCCATTAAACACTGATAAATTATTATAGTGACTATAGTGAAATTCTACAGACGTGTTTGTTAATATTTTGACGGGTTAAGTTTGTTTAGTTAGTGCGGTATAAATTCAGCTAAAAATAACTGAAAGTAAACAATGATCAGGTAAACGATGTTAGCTCGTCTGGCTGACGTCACGTGGGCTCCGTTGTCTGTGAGTTTCGGAGTAATATCCGGGGCTTGTTCATTTGTCAATTCATTCGGGTTGGCGACGGTCCAGTGGGTATAAAGCAAACTAGAAATGTCTAAATTTAGAAATCTGTATACATTTCTTCTACGTTGTGTCTTGTTATTATTGCAATTCTTTATCATTACTTATTCGCATAGCGTCTGCTTCCTCCTGATCTATCCCGGCTATAGATATTTTTACTGTTCTTCTGTCAGAAAATTAACACCCGTCTGGTAGTTCTACTATTCCATACTAATATTAGGTATATGTGAAAGTGTGTTTGTTTGTTTGTTTGTTTGTCGGTCTTTTGCATCAGAATTTAATAAAATACATGTAATTTTGTATAGGATAGTTTGGAGTACAGAAATTACGTACAATTTCAAGGACTTAAATCGTCCTTTGCCGCCGGAATGTTTGTTTTGTTAGCACACTGGCAGCTTATAGAAAAAGTTAATTATTAAGAGATGAGAGTCAATTGTTTTTCTTTTTCACATTACCCACACAAAAGTTAACACGTTTTATTTTATGTTTATTTCAATGTTTTAAGTTTTATTTTACAATATATCAACTTTACAAATTTTATTGAGTGTTTAATTAACCAACGGACGAAAACTAATATTTCTGTATTTAAATCGAAATAAGTAAAACTTATATGCACGAATAGCAAACTAACACATGTATACGTATTCTAACCCTGTAGTTACAGTAAATAACCCTCCAATTATAACAACTCGAGAGGACAATCGTAACGGAGGGGCTGCAACAATGGCTCCAATGCATTAAAATTATTACAAATTGCCATTAGATGGGCGCGAATCACATTACTGCAACAATGAAACACTAGTTGATTCCTGTTGGGTCTGTTAGGTTGAATCAGCCATAAGAAAACTAGGTTATAGTCTCAATTAAAAACTTCTATACGATAATGGTAAACTTTGACGAAAATCTACTGCTGTCATTTTCTCTAAGAACTTTTTACCATTAACTAAAAAAATCCCAAAAAAGAAATATAATTTTATTAAGAGTCTAAGGTATCCGTACATTTTCAATTTTAACCAATCTTTCCTAACATAGCGCACCTTTAACAATATTTATCAAATTTTTGGCTTCAAAGCTTAGGCACCTTCTAAAGGCAGCGTGTTAGTGATATCCTACGATTTTTCGGACGATCTTCAATATAATCTTACTGACTTAGGAATTTCGGTTCATTTGCTGTTGCTGCTTTTATTTTTTAAAAGCGCCTTCTTGGACATTCGCAGTTACTCCTTTACTTAATCATGATTCAAAAAAGTTTGTTTATTTTTAATAAAATTTTATCTTAGTTTTTTCTACGACATACTTACCTAGATTTTCCGGGTTTTTTAGCGTTCAAATTAATGGTAATAAAAAGCAAAACAGGCAACAAAATAAACAAGCTCAAAGGGAATAAACCGCTCTAGTGTTAGAATCGAGTTAGAGAGTTTATCGAATTAAAACTAAATTATGAGCCTCTTGTCTGTTTAAACAAATTTACTAAGCAGCATGACGCCGGCACCCACGAACCATTGGAGACCATCAAAATATAATTAAATTGTGGAAGCTGGAGTATTGACCAGTTGTGCCATTTCCCCTCTATCGTTAACAGAGGCAGGTATTTTAATGTATCCTTTCGCGATTAAACTAGTTCCAATTCTAAATGTAAATAATATATATGTATTTTATGTAATTACATACCTTTCGATAATTAACATAATCTGCGCACTATCTTATACAAATGACATACATACATATAGTCACGCCTATACCCCTTGCGGGGAAGATAGAGCCAACGGTCTTCAGAATACTGAAAGGCCTTTATGGCTATTAAGCCATAAAGGCCTTTCAGTATTCTAATCTATAATAATGATAGAATTGATATTCAAATAGTGACAGGTTGCTTGCCCATCGGAATCAGAATCCTATGTTTATAACCCTATCCCTGAGTCGCCTTTTAAGCCATACATGGGAAAGAGTTGGAAAAGTCCTATTCTTTTTCTATTAAACACGGTACCATTGTACAAATAAAATATAAAAAATAAGTGAAATATAAAATACCAGTCATAATCTCGACCGCTGGCAGGTCTAAATTACACAAGCATGGTTTCCTAGTTAAAAATAAACAAACAAACATATATAAATACCCTCGTAAAGCAGGAGTCGCACGAGCCGCGTAGCGAACGCAATGGACCGCGCTCAAAACACGCGCGAACTATAGCTTATCGCTAACTCGCACAAACGAATTCTCAATGTTTCCATTGTCATATTAGCGTTAAATATGAATGAATCATTTTCGTACAAGCAGAATATAAAATCACGTCTCTTTCCCGAATAGGTAGGCAGAGACTGGTTGCTACGAAATGTGCGTAGTATGGTTGATTGTGATTGATTGAAGGATTTGGTTTCGTGATAACTAGACATAATTTCTTTTCAAATCTTAACTCAATTTTTTTTGGTACTATGTCTATTATATTTTGCGAGTTACACTTCATCCATATTTATTACTCTCTTCACGCAAATACAAGCTTCTCTCAGTTTCATCGTAGCGTAATCAATAGCACGCTAACTATCGGATTTTAAAAACTATCGCTAAAGAGACAGTATGTTTAGATGTCTCACATGCCTTGAAAATAATTCGCAGTAATTTACGCACAGCTGTTTTTAAAGACAGTTCAAAATAATGCATAAGGACACAAATTGCTACTGACGGTTTCCACTACCATACGAGAAAAGAACACTTCGTAGCAGTCGTAGCACACGTCGTAGCAAGGGTGTAGCAGTGTAGTAGGATGAATCGATTATTTCTTTTTAAAAAAATTATAAACTTGTACGTATTTACTATTATTTTCTGTTTCGAAAATACATTCATACATATAATCACATCTTTACCCCTTACGGGGCAGATAGAGTGAACAATCTCACAAAGGCTGAAAGGCCATATTCAACTTCTCAAAAGACGTGATCATGAGCAAAGCACAGACTCTTGAATAATTGAAAAACAATTCGCAAAATTGACTGAGTTACATTATTAAGTAGTTAAGTACTCTTGTTATTCAATTTTATCAACACTATATCATTTTATAATTTTTAAGCTAGTATGCAAAGAGTGTCGTTAAAGGAAAAGAAGTATATAGGGCACGGGTCAAGGTGTAGTGGAAAGGTGATCTCTTCGGCTACGCTTCCGAGAAAGTGGCGTGATTTAAATGTTAGCATGAGGTACTTTTAGTTAATTTTTTTTTTACTTTTGTAATATAATTTTTAACTAAGTATCTTCATCACAATTCATTGATTTCTACCATTTTATGGCTTCAACCACATTCTCGTTTGCCGTGCGACAATGAACACGCGTTGCTACAGTTGTGCCCGACAATAGTCCTCGTTACAGCCTCACGGCAGATTTACGACGGTCGCCCAACACTCGCCCAACAATATAGTTGTTATCGCAAAATACTTTTTGTCGTTTACAAGAGTCGACTGTTTACCTACAGGCTATCTGTGGGCGTAAGCAGTTATTCAATGTCATGTGTAGTGAATGTGTATGAGCTGTAAATTACACTAAATAATGAATAGAATATATTTATTTTCAAAATTGGATACAAGGTATCACTTATTGACGTCATATCACTTAAATGTAATTATAACTTCTAACTACTACCGCTTCCAAAGCGCATGTGTAGAAGAAGCGGCGGAACAAATTACACTGCAGCATCTATAGTTATATGATCATTTAGATTTGAGTTCAGCCAATTAAAAAAGTGATGCGTTTGCGTTTTTTTGGCCAACAAATTCACTCATTTTCCTTGTGGCCAAAAGCTATGACTGACAATTAGCTGATTTCAATGCAACAGCATTTGTGTATTTTTATTACGTTATTTCAATAATTATGTGATTTGATTAAGGTAACGTATGTATATGAAATCTTTCCACAATATAAGTTTAGCTCAAATACTGTTTTCAGCGCATTCTGAATTTTAGCTTAGCAAAATTATGAATAATGAGAAAGAAAATTTGATTGAAACGCGATTATTTTCTGAACTTGTTAAGTACACAAAAAAAGTGAAGGATAAAATAAATTACCTTCGCATTCCCGCCTTCCACGAACATTTCCAAAAAAAATCTCCTTGTTGAAATTCGTGTGGTTCTCGGAACTTTAGAGTAGGACCACTCCTTTTCTTTCTCAAGGATGTCATAAAAGGCGACTATGGGAATTGCTAATAAAATTGGAATTCTTCTCGTAGCCGTTCTTGGAAGCCGTATGGCTGAACGCGGCCTTTCAGTATTTTCAAGACTGTTTAGCTCTGTCTACCCCGCAAGGGATATAGATGTGATTATATGTATGTATATTTGAAATTCTCAAAGCAAATAGGTAGTTACCACAATATATTCGATTCGGAAATCCGCCTGTATCATGATGACAAATGGCTATATGAAAATTCCCATGAATTATTAATATTGACCACGCTAATCCAATCAGGCCATAGCTGGCCTGTAATCCACATGACTCGCTGTAATTCACATATCAGTAGCCATTAATTTGATCAAATTCTACTGGCGTTCAACTCAATTTGAATACAAATGAGAGTTCCACGTAGTACGTACGCCATTAATTAAGATCTTGACGTACTAGTAAATTGATTTAAATTGCACGAGGCATGTGCGTTTATTAAATCGAATGTAGATGTATTACTTATATTTGTTTAAATGGTTCCCTGATGTAGTCATATTCTGTTATGAAATCATCAGAACCATTTTGCTTGGACAGTTTTATATCCACTATGCAACATTTCCTTGTGGTTCCCGCCCCCAATAAAAAAAGGAATAGGACCACATCATCTCGTTCCCATGGATGTTGTAAAAGGCGATTAAGGGGTAGGCTTATAAACTTGGGATTCTTCTTTTAGGCGATGGGTCAGCAACCTGTCACTATTTGAATTCTAAATTCTATCATTAAGCCATACAGTTGAATGTGACCTATGAGTCAAGACTGTCTACCCCGCAAGGGATATAGATATGATAATATGTATGTATACAACATTTCACACAATTCCAAATTTAAAATTTCGGAGTCAGTTTTAAAGGCCAGTCTGTAAAACTGAAACTCCTACAAATTTTTATTGCGCCATTGTGATAAAATTAAATAATTTATATTAAGACGTGTAAGTTTACGACTCTTAATGCTATCAATAAAGATTATAACCATTTGACCAGAAGCCCTCAAATCAAGAGTCCTTCAACCAATAAATCACGATTCAAGTATCAACCACGTGTCGGGTTCAACGAACTGGCAATGGTAAGTACCTCCCCGAACGAGTGGAGCAATGGGCAGCAATTAGTTTAATCACCTCACTCTGGTGTTGCCTAGATAACGCGGGCTTATTCCTACGCGACATCTCATTTGAATATCTTCATATCTTTGCCATCAATTTGGGTCTATCTTGGGTTGAAATTGTGCTGTGTGACTTGATTCTGTTATATCTTATTTCTATAAAATTAAAGCGAACATCTGAAATAATCTATTTAATCTACGGCGAAATGGAACTAAACCTTTTTTAGGCTTAGGTAGATACCTTAAGATACGTTTCAATCATTTTTATTTTTGGACAATGTAAAACTCTAGCCCGAAAAAACTAGTTTAAATTGATTTTGCATCGTCAACTCCTCAAATAATAAAAAATAATCAGGATCTTTATTAAATTCATTTTCTGTTGGACACTCCTTATTTCTCCAGAATAAGGCCGCCGCAGTCCACCGCCCACCATAAAGTATTGTTCTGTTTCAAAAACCAGCAATTTGTCCTCTTACTACTTATATGCTAGTGACGTCATACATTAGTAATAAGTCTCTCTACGTTCCTTTTGTCGTAAGATTGCCAACGTGGGTTTTCTTAACACGCGCTTTGAAAAGAGCGTGTGTTTGCTCCTTTGAATAATTTGAGGCCATTCATTAAAATAATAAAAAAATCTTTGTAACTATAATAAAACATATTCTTGTTAAAGTTATTTTCTAAGGTGAGAGAAAACTTCGTGATTTAACTTACACAGTCAGGCCACTTGATGTGTTACCATGATCCAATATAGGTTAGGTTTCCCTCTAAAAGTCGCGGAGGTCAAGCGGAGTTGCATTATGTAAAAAGCTGACTTTATCAATCCAGAATCGTAGTCTTAGACGGCACAACCGAATCTAACGCCAGAAAGGAGAGCTATGGTACAAGTTTACTTATAATGGATATTCATATTAATATAAATAATTAATGTTACTTACAATACATACGTGCTTCGAACAAGTACCTATATTTTATCTTTGTATTAATATTCATGGTGAATACTCATATACCTTTTCGTAATAAGTATTGTTAAGTAACTCTGTTGCTTAGGGGAATAATATTATTTCAACGAAGTTACAAAATAATGCTCAATGTAAACTTTTGAATAGACTACGAACAAAAGCTTCAGCGTCCCGAGATAATTTTCAGTTTCTAATTATGAATACGACTCACATAACGTTTCTATAATAAAAGATATGTTTACGCAAATGAACAACCACTGGAATATTTTTGTCTCTAACGAATACTTTAAGAGTAATAATTACCTATAACAATAACAATACTTAATTTTTTTTAATGTTTAATATCTACTTATTTAATAAAGACGAGAAGCTGAAGGATTTATTTTATTTTTAACAATTTAGTGCAAACCTGAAATTTATGATTTCAATAGGTACTCTGAACTGAACGCTACGAATCAATTGAATCAGATAATAATACCAAAATAAATATTAAAGGAAATAATCGCCCACATACCTATGTGGGCGATTAGTAGTAGTGGTAGGTACCTACTTACTTAGTTTAAAACGCTATTTTAAAACTAAACCAGAAGCTAAAGAAGTCGTTCGCCAATTCTATGCTGTGTACGAATTTCAGCCGCCTTCAGAATTCTCGTCACGTGCGAAAATATCGAGCGACCTACAAGATAGCCTACCGCCATAGAATTAGGAATAAAATAAGACTGCAGAAGTGGTAAGTACTGATAAATGTGTCATCACAACTGGTTGTTATCACCACCTTCAGTGACCATAACGCATTCATATTGCAACTCTATTCTGAGAATTATTTTACAGATTTACAACTATGCAGAACTGCGTGTATTACCAACGGGTAACACGTTATTCAAGTAAGAATATTGGCGTTTATTCTGCCGCATAGTCATTTTAGAATAGATCACTTTCCCATGGATGACGTAAAAGGCGACCAAGGAAAAGGCACATTTATCTAGTGCATCTTTAGCATAATGCAATATAAATTAAGATGATAAGTTTGCGGCGGTCAGACGAGATTCGCTTCGTGTCTTTACCTGACTTGCCTAATCCAGGAACTCCTTTCTTGAGAGGTTACGATGTAAGTGGGATTTACGCCATCAGGTTAAAGAAAGCATTTCTATTGTCTCGCAATGTTCCGATTTCTATGCCTACCGCCTTATCGTCGGGCACCGTGTGGAGCGTCGTCTCTTCCGGGGTTGTAGATCATGTTAACTCATAAGGTTTCCGAATTTGGGCTGTGCTTCCTGATGGGAAATCCGATTTCTTGGTTAGGAGAATCTTGTACCTACAAGTTGTGAATAATATCTTAACTGGTTTTCATTACACACGTGTTCTAATGACATGTATTATACCATACCTACACGATTTTTGCCAAATTTTGTTGGTTCCATTATAAGCTTTTATTTAAGAGTTTATATTGTACTGTACACCCTTGTTTATTTCTCAAATTCAAACTCAAAATACTGTATTTAGAAATTACGAATCACAATTCATTTATTTATACTTACGACTAATTCCTACTCAATCCATTAATGTTGATGTTTTAACTTCTAACCCTATCGCAAACTCACACAAATCGTCCAATTCTGAGCAGCAATAACAAAGAGCGATCATTTTAATCAGAGTTCGCTAACAAAAAGGGAAATTCCGTTAGCTCCTCGGCCGCAGATTACATTTTCTAATCTCGTCCGTGAACGCTTTAATTTTCCCACTAATTTGTCGAGTTTTTGCCAAATTTTCACTGATCCACTGTTTCCATAAAATCCTGTGAAAATTGTGGGTATCGGGCTCTAATAAAATTAATTGCTTTTAGTTTAATGTGCAAAGTGTTGCTTTTTAACAGTACTTTTAATATTCTTACATACATACATAAAATCACGCCTTTTTCCTTATGGGATAGGCAAACCCAACTAACTGTCTTAAAGATAATATTTAAAGGAGAATAATTCTGTTATGTGACTAATATAATTCTGTCCCGTTTATACCTATAAATTTATTTATCTTTGTACTTTGATTATTATAGTTATTCTTGACGCAAAAATTAAAATAAAATAAAACCGAATGGATGACCCAAACAACAAACAAACCTTATTACTATGCTAAACGCAAAAATAAAAAAAACAAAACTTTAACCTACATGGCAAATGGGGAAATTATTTAATCAATTTGCCACAGATTATAAACTGGTAGCCATAGACTGAGCTCGGGTGCGCCCGCCGACTGGAAGTACCTAATGTGGTGGAAACTTTGCACTTCATCGGTACTATAGATTTCTTGGAGCAGAAAATGTATAACTCGAAGTTGATTAAAGTTGAACATTTGATTGAACATTCGATGAAGTTGGCTTTGAATTTTTTTTAGCTGTTTTAGCGGCACTGCTATGTAATAATTATGTTTATGGATCACCGTGTTCATTATAGTATTTTCTGTTGGCCAGTACAATTATAACATTAACAAATATGTTATATCATATGGCAAGTCTACCTACTGCAAAAAATATTGACTAACATAAATTCTCATCAATATTACCTATATAGTAGAAATAATTAGTAAATATCTAATGATTAAGTAGAAATCTTACTTTATTACTTCATAATAAAATAGTCTCATATGGGTTCTTAACTTAAGACTGAAATAAAAATAGGTAGTCCATGTAGTTTTTTTCGTCCAGTCAGTTTCCTCGCAGAATATATTGGAAATACGTCCAAGAAAGACAGTCGATACACTGGCGAGCATTTACCCTAATGAGGCGCCGAGCGACACCTTGGCAGGGTTTCATAGTGTACGCTGACAGATTGAACACAAAATGGACGGGACATCCTCACTTTGCCGGAGAAGAAAAAAAAGGGAAACATAGGCGCCGTACGGAAATAATTTTAAGATTTTGAAGCACATAGATAGTTACATTTGTTATTCAGAAAACCGAACCCCGACTAAAGAAGTATGGAGAAAAGAGCAAGATGATTCAGAATATTTCCCAGAAGCATCCAACTACATTGACATTAGTGATACAGTCAAGCCCCCAAAAGGACTTCTAACTTAAGGACATGTCAGCCCATCATATATTAGTTTGTGGGGTAAGTAATACCTAAGACACGAAGTGGACGCCGATCTCGAAGCATAACAATGAAACAACTGGGATCACACCAAGATGAGAGAGAGAAAGAGGTTTAGGATAATTAAATAGTAATTATGACGAACTCTAATCCCACGACCCTATACAGATGCCGCAACAAAACCTTCAGTTTTTGCAATCGTCATCAACACCTGCAAATTACACGTTAGTAATAAATCTCCGACAATTTCATAGGCGACTAAGTAAATTGATTAAAAGAGATGATTGATTATGCGTCCTGCTCACACCTGATACATGCAATCCATCATGGCGGCGACAGGTCGCGATCGAGTATGACCCAAGGAACTTAAAACCAAATGAAATTGCCAATGGGCTATTTTGATAGGTGAGACATGTCTTAACTTCACTTTCGGTTCAATATCGACTATGGTTAAAGCAAGAGAGAGAACATAAACAATATGCGTAAGACTCTATATGGTACACGGACGAAGCCGTGGCAGGTCGCTAGATAAGTAATTATTCTTATAAAGTTCGGACCATAATTACTTAGCTTGCTTGTCCATTCAATGAAACCCACACCTTTTATATCACGATCTAAATACAAGGACAGCAATAAGCAAATGAAACAAACAAATTCATTTTTCTTCTTAAAATATTAAATTGAATCACTAAACACATACCACCCCACCACAAACAGTTAGTCATGTCATAACTCAACCTCCATAATTTCAAACTCCTTGGTATAAGTCTCATTAACACTGATATTTTAATGAGTTGGTTATAGCACGCGTAATCTGGTAAGCACGACTGGAACAGGAATACTCAGCGCTCAATCATTTTAAATCGGGATTTCTCATTTGGGATTCACTTGATTTAAATAAAGGGAATTATTGTTTCCGATTGACATTAAAATAGATTAATTAGAGAGTAAAATGTTTTTAATAATTTCTTATTTTTAATATTTGAATATTTCTGGCCAGTTACACCTATTGTAATTTATTTTGTGTTCTGAACTGAAAAACCTGTTTGTTATTTAGAAAGAATAGGATTACCTATGTATTTTACTGCAAACGACATTGAGTTCGTACTATAGTAATAATCTTTCGTAATACTTATAAAAAAGCTTAATACAAAATATAATTCCTCAAAACATTTAAATAATTAAGCATTATAATGTAGCCAATAGCTACTTAGTAAACAAGTATTTCCGAAATTTGGTAATATTATTATATCAGTCATTAGGTGATTTTGTAAAAAAAATAGTCGACGTCATGCAAATTTTAGCCATCAATCATGGGCTTTGGGACAGATTAAGCGAAATCCTCCATTTTCCCTGAAATACACGTTAATGCTGTGTATTTTTACAATCCTCCGCTGTTTCTATGTTATTTCCCGACTTTTTTTAAAACTTTTTTTATTTATTATCATAATATCGCAATAATAGGTCCCATACATTGTTTTGCTTTTGGTTTTGAAATTCAAATAGTATAGGAGCCCATCACCTAATAAAAGAATCCCAAGTTTATAAGCCCTTAGACGCCTTTTACGACATCCTTGGAAAAGAAAGGGAGTAGTCCTATTCTTTTTTTTTTATTTGTGCCGGGAGCCACACGGTTTATTTCCTTTATTTATTTCAATTTTAAAGTTAATTTCCACGAACCCTGCAATGGTATATTAATAATTTGTTTCGTTCGTCGACACTGATTATGTATTTATGAATATGGTCTATGGTTTTATATTTAAACAGGCAAAGTGACTGACATAACTAATAAGTCACAGCTGAAACAAGACTATAAGTACTTCATTTGTCGCAGGTACCTATTACTTTTGGCTTTCTTAATAAAATAAATTCTTAAACATAATAAGCTTCCTCACGAAGGTTTTCGTTACATATTATATTATCTACCTATATACTATGGAACTAAAGAAAAACAATAGCTCTGTGGATACCCGGTACACAAGATATTCCCAAGATTTAATCCCAAGGGAGGCTGTTGCGGATCCAACGACAAAATTGCCGGTCACCTGCCGCACTCAAGAATTTTTCATTTGGGCCCTTCTACCCTACCCTAGAAAAAATAATTCCTGACGCCATCTTGCCCGCTTCAAATTTTAATTAACATGAACACTTTCCAGGTGTCATCTTGTAATTATTTCCACTTAATGTTGGCGGTGCAGCAAACCTTTTTCGTAGAAAATTCTAAACTGACCTGCAGTATTCAAATCGAATCTCATAATAAGTCTACTAATACACACATAATCTGTTGCTGTAAAATGCTGTTATGGTGAACCTACACATTCAAGCATGGATGTGCAGAATACCCAATCCAGGATACATGGACAAAGGCATTCCCTGGGCTCCTCTCCAGAATGGTGAGGATGCAACCTGGATTAAAGCCAGGAGGAAGAAGACTTGTAGGATCGGCAGATCCGATATTGTTTCAAAAATACTCAAAGGAACCGGCATCAATGATGTCATTGAGATTCAGATTACCTACTGACTGACAAGTTGCTAAGTTATTTTACCATAATGAGTTACAAAAAACCATTCTAAGCTCAGCCGTGTATTTTATTCTTATAATGGTTAAACAAAATCTACTTATTTTTTTTTCTTAAATATTCTTTTATTGAATTTTTCCTTAACAAGAAATATTTGACCAGCTAATTCGGCTGTGCCTTGGTTTCTACTAAGGTAATCGGGTATTGTTTTTCAGTCACCTTATAAGTGCCTATGCCTACTACAATGACTGACAATAAATTAACTCCAAACTAAGTATATCATATTTTATTTTTATAGTTTTATTTATGTTACACACGTATCAAAATTCAGTCATCTTAATGTATTAATCAATGTAATCTGGTTTTGTTTGGGGTTAGTTTATCAGGTCTGCGAGCTCGGAGCGGCTCGGCGGAGGAGTCCCTGGGGACGCGGGCTTTTCCCGATTTCCAGATTTCCCACTAATGAAACCTCAACACTGGATTCATATCCAAGAGAGTGTTTTACAATTAATATATTTTAATTGCAATATTGTGTACTCATATTCCGATAGAATAGGATTGAAATCGAAAGTAAGTCAAAATTTTATTATGAAAAAGATATTGTTCAAATAAGCATGTTTATTACAATTGATTATTTGTAATTAAAACAATGTGAATCTGATGAGACATTTAGGAATTCATATGATCAAAAGGTATTATGATAAGCGAATTTCCTCATTTGAATGTAAATCACATTCAACATGAGGAAATTCGCTTATTTATACCTTTTGTAAACTCATTCGTTTCGTTTGTATGTAACTAAGTTATATAAAAACTAGCTGTCCCGGCAAACGTTGTTTTGCCATATAAATCACTTTTAAGTAATTTCTAGTTAAAAAAAAATGTTAAGTGTGGACAACCCTTAACACTTAGGGGTATGAAAAATAGATGTTAGCCGATTCTCAGGCCTACTGAATATGCATGCAAAATTTCGGAGGAGTACGGAGACAAACATTGTGACACGAGAATTTTATATATATAATAATATTATATAAAAATTAATAAATACAGGACAAACCACACTTTTGATCTAGCCCTAAAGTAAAATTGAGATTTATAATGTTGTATTTTGCTACTTATTTTATGCAATACATTTCACATTTACTACTGGTCACGTAATATACGAATTTTTCAGACAATGTATTCGTCCCCGGACAATCTTGTTTATCTCTCCCGAATCAGCGTGCCTTATCTCCCGCAAGGTTCCAATCAGTAATTACTTCCCCACGACAAAACTAAGACTTCATTGGCTACCTCTACTTACTTCCCTGTTTCCTTACAATAAACGACTTTGGAGGGCCCTGCAGCTTATCGTGATGGTGAAATGTGTTGAGTCACAAAAGTAATGGTCCTTCGCAATATTAATACCGATATTAAGAGTAATGACAGTATTAAATGACGATATATCGCCGTTTATGTGTATGCCGTCTGTTGTAGTACCTAATATATGTTTACCAGTATTCTTGGGGGAATGTAGAAAGTTTATATGACAAGAATCAATATACATATTTCTTCTGTATATTTTAAATCTTGTTCTCCCATAACTGTCGCATAGTGCCTAGAACTAGTATTCCATCTATGAACGTTATTACCCGACACGCCACATACTTATACCTATATAAGTATAGCAAAAATGATAAAATGGTAGTTTCTTCGATAGTTTTGTCACCTTCTACGGGTAGGTAACTAACCTAGCGATAAAAACATTTAGTACGTTGCTGTGGCGTCTTATTATTTTGTTTATTTGCTTTATATTATTCATCATTTTTTTTACCTTTTTATCTTTTTCCATGTTGCATTAATAGACTAAGTGAAGAAGATAAAGGATAACCCACCCATAAGCTATTTACATCGTATTTATTACGTAACTACATAATTATTCTTTTAACTAAAATACTATCTGTATATGTAACACATTTATATCACTAATTAATTTAGTATGGAGCCACAGCTCACACGATTTGCCCGTCGCCTCTACAAATAATTAGAGAAAAACAAATATCAATAAAGAACATGGTTTTAATTACCAGCACAAAACAATAACACGTTACCTACATAAAATTTGTGTTTATGGTTTCCATTGCATTTTAAACCGCAGTTCATCCCCTTAATTAATTGGACGTAAAAAAAGGTTTCGGGTGTCATTAGGGCTCCCCATTTTTTGCGGGACTCTACCTTGACAGTTCCCATAAGCTCCCCCGCCGAAATACATCAGATAAAAACGCCATGCATCGCTCATCGCGTTGGTTTATTGACATTTTACAAACCAACTTCATCTACCAACGCAAATAGACACATTTTTCCAGACAGTCAGCGAATTTTAGATGAATCGCCGTCTGACGTTATCGGAATCTTTACTCCGATATTCACATACATTTCATCCACCCCCAATACCATTGGAAATTTATGGATCACTTTAATTTATTGATACGTGTACCTTATGTATTCATTTATAGTACCTACTCTACCAAGCAAAATTTATTCCGCTTATATGAGTGGGTTACGACTGTAAGTAATGACCTTCTGATAAAAATAACGACCCAATAATCGTGATTTACATCAGCAATTAAATTTAATTGACAAAAAAATTCGCAGTCGGTAGGATTCGAACCTACGCTCCCAGAGGGAATCTGATTTCTAGTCAGACGCCTTAACCGCTCGGCCACGACTGCCACACTGCGCATGGCGAATTTACATTTCTAGAGAATTTGATTACTAAAAATAGTACGACTTACGAAACCGATAATTCAATAACAATTTCTTATTTGCCAGACCACAGTACTATGGTCTGGTACATTTTAGGTTTGTTAAAATAAGATTCGTGAAAAGCATAATATTTTTTTGTGTTTCAAAAGGCACATACATCAATCTGTAGAGCCATTTACCACCCGAAGGTCATTTAAATAAACTACGTAGGAAGCCATGCGGTGCTTTAGCTAGCGTACTTTAAACCACGAAGTATGATATATAATAATCTGAACAGTACGTAGTGTAATGCATTTGAGGTTGTAATAGGAAATTTAAAAAAAAATGCATTTCCGGATATTCCTTCGAGAACAGAAAAAACTACAATTTATGTTTTACGCGAATGGAGTTGGGACAAGTTCTAGAGAGCTAAGGTTTAAAAAAGTATCTCTGAGATATCCTGTCATAGCTACGTTCTTACTTACCATTTCGTACTTACACAAATAGAAATTTTAATTTCTAGTTATACATTAGGTAAATTACATGTTATAATTATCATTACGGATAAAAATATCAGATATGTAGTGATAACTTTTTGTTATCAATTAAACTTACTGCTTTATCTTTGAATATTATCATACTACTAACTAGGCAAGAGTGCCAAACTATACATTTGTTATTAGCTGAAGAAACTGTACGGTAATTTCAACCTGTATGTCATGAGGCGCCGTGGCTTAGTTGGTTAAAGCGCCTGTCTAGTAAACAGGAGATCACGAGTTCGAATCTCGTCGGGGCCTATGTGGAATTATTATTTTTGACTTATTTTTACGACAGATAAATAATAAATAAATGATCTCAATAATTGTTGAAAAAACAAAGGATCCATTTTTAGTCAAAATATAAGATAGCCGGAAAAAATATATCAATATTGTTATAGAAGGAAAAGGCCTGTACTTAGCGCGGATCTACCACCCACCCTATGTGCTTCTTTTAAAAAGTTAGTTTACAGAGTATTTTAGAAACTGACGCATTCGAAAAATCTCGCAGTCATACAAATTTTCAATTGCATCCTCAAGTATTGAGATAAAACGCTTCCTAATTTGACTTATGTATGTTTGTAACTTATAATTAATCTCATATGTGTATCATGGACATTTCTTATTAAAAATTTAGGCAGTTCTAGCAAGCTAAGCTGAACGTGGCCTATCAGTCTTTACAAGACTGTTAGCTCTGTCTTCCCCGCAAGGGATATAGACGTGATTATATGTATGTATGTGTGTATCTAGAAAGTTATAATTTATGTGGTAAAAAGATTTGGTAAAGATTGGCTCTTATGCCTAAACATAATCCTATTCCATAGTTTTCCTTAAGTCGCTCTCGACGACATCCACAAGGGGAGTTGTAAAAGAATAAAGTCAAGGAAAAAAATACCATATATGTATTGCCTGATTAAGGAGGTTAAAAATGAAAGAATAAAGTCAATATTATCACTCGTATATTCACATTTCCGTCTTATTTACAATATTTACAAGTTACTTAATCGCCTCACCATCTTTATTTTATACAATACAAACATATTTAAAAAATCGAGATCACTCTTGTTGTTACATAATCACTGTATGA